>NW_013617530.1:2676-21428 GCF_000695525.1 Brassica oleracea var. oleracea | reverse complement strand
GAAAATCGCCCACCAAGGAATAAGCATCCTTGAGGTTTCCATACTGAATCTTGAAGTGAGAGGCACGGTTCCTCATCCCTTCGACGAACTCTCTCATACCCTTCCTTTCCGCGCGACGAACAGCCTTCTCGTGGTCCCTGGCGAGTTTCGAATCTCGCTCCAAAATCTCGTTTTGCATACGAGCAAGGTCCTTTTCCGCTTTCTCCGCCTTAAAGCGATAGACCATGGACTCCCTATGGCTCGCCTCAAGAGCTGAGCCGAGCAAGTTCAGACCCTGCAAAAATGACCAACGCGTTGAAAAAAAAAATGAATGAAAAAGCAACTAATCCCATTGATTATACGAGATCCTTCCACGACTATCTTAGACCTTCCCATTTCACCCCCTGATGAGGGAGGATCGAAAAACGAGGGTAGACCGGCAAAGAAATCGTCAAAATCTGGGATAGGCGCCTTGCTCGAACCACTACCGTCACCGTAACCATGGTCCGGATCCCATCCTGGGAGAATAAAATCATCTACGGAAAAGTCTATATCGCAGAGGTCAATGCCTTTGCCCTTCGGAGACCTCACGTTAGTCCCCTCAGCGGGATCGTCGCAAGGAGCAGGACCATCAGACCCAGAATCACTGTCCGTTCCCATGCCCCCTTCAAAATTGGGACAAACGAGCCTCAACGCCTTGCAAACTCTCTTTGGCGTAAAGGACGTCCAGAAAAACAGGCCGTTCCTGAGGAGATCCCTCATTTCGACCGTGTCCTCAGGGAATGGAGGGAGGGGGTTGATGAAGGGACCGTCATTCGGTTTTGCTCCGGAACAACGGAATGCAGCTCTCCTCGACAGAAGCAACACTTATACGGACAAAGAAAAATAACTTCTTCCACAAGTTAAAGTTGGAGGTGAACCCCTTGATCACCGACATATGGTTCCGAGGGACCAACCGGTAATTGTCCGACTTCGAGATGAGCTGGAGTCTAAAGAACGCTTCGAAGTGGTCAGTGGTAAGGGAGAGACCATGCTCATAACTCATGATCACAACGCCGTTGAGATGCTGGAGGCTGGTAGGATTCAGCTGGCTTATCGATACCTCAAAACGATCAAGCACAACGATGACTTCAGGATTCGGGAACCACAAACGGCAGCGCACCACGAATGACTCGTAAGAAGTAAAATAACCGTCCGGAGGACTATCGGTGCTTTCCCCACAACGAAAAATGTGAAATTCCACCGTGTCTGGAATTCGGTAGAACGACCGGACGGTGTGAAGAAAGTCACTAGTGCTTCTGCTCGGCGCGCCCCTTTCGACCGAACGACGGCTCATGACAGGGAACGACTTCTCGATAGGAGGAGTAATCGAACCATATCTCGCTGTCCACCATGCCGCATTTTCGGCTGGATCTATCGAGTGAGGCACGAACTCGACCTTCGGTACAAGAACATCTTCGAAGTCTTCTTTTTGCCAGACATCTTGCAAAAGAGGAAGAGGGAAATTTTTTAAAAAAAACTTCGTATGAGAGTAAGCAAGTCAAAAATTATGAAGAAGTTATCTTCCTTCTTATAGGCATAGGAAGTTACTATTCGCCCAAATACGCCAACCTTGGCTAAATTCACCATACCGCACGCTAGAATCTCATTGGGAATCCACGATTCTAATGGGCTGGGGGGCTAACAGTTGGGGTCGAAAATGGTTACGATTCGAAAGTGATTCTTCGTAAAAAATATCTTTACAAAGAGCCTTGCGGTAAAATCTTGTTCTAATCTCGATCGAAATAAATACCGTTTGTTCCAAGGCAACATACACGTATCCAAACCGGCCAAGGACAAGCTCAAGTATGGCAGTCAGAGCACGCACACAGCTCGGTTGCTACGTAGCGACCGAGCACGCATACGGCTCGGTTGCTACGTAGCGACCGAACTCAAGCCGAAGCTCGGTCGCTATGTAGCGACCGAGCACGCATACGGCTTGGTCGTTACGTAGCGACCAAGCTCAAGCCGAAGCTCGGTCGCTACGTAGCGACCAAGCTCAAGGCAAAGCTCGGTCGCTACATAGCGACCGAGCACGCACACGGCTCGGTCGCTACAAAGCGAGCAAACTCTCCCAGAACGTCGATACGACACAAATCCATGCATTCTCGTCTACTCTTTAATGCTATCTCCCGTGAGGCATGGCTAAACCATTCTTTGTTTCTCATCACTCGAAGTCATCAGTCAAATTTTACGATAAAAACCGCGGGAAGTTTGTTTTTATCGAAGAAACCGTAATAAACGTTTCGAGTCAAAGACGGCCCAAAGAGACCTAAAATGTAGCTCGAAGCCCACTTACGATTTCTTAACCGAAGACCCATAAGCCTTATGATTGTTTATGCTTGGTTCGTAAGGCAAGATAAATGTCAAGTTTCCACGGAGAAATGTATAGTTTCAGAAGATAATCTCGAAGATCGAAAAAATTGGAGTATCTCCATTTTTGAGCTATGACGGCTTAAAGGCAGAAGGGGAAAGGCGCAAACCGACCTAGGAGCAAGTATATAAGGAGTCCTAGGTGAGAGGCAAGGGGGAAGAGACAGCGTAACTTAGCACTTAGAGCAATTTAGGCAATTTTCCGTTTTTGTTATTCGAGCTGAGACTCAATTAGGTTTAGCAGCTTTAGGGTTTTAAAACTAGGAATCTCGCCGACAACTCTCGCAGCCCAGGTTCTTATCTTGTTGTAACGCTCAAACGCGAATTCGGAATAAGATCTACTTTGCTCTCTTTTCGATTTCTTATTTTATCGTCTTTATTTCGTATTCTGATTGCTTGGCGTGTGGTATTAGCAGATATGCGGGACCTCAGAGAAACTAGGGTTCTCCTACTTTCCTTATTTAAACGGAAATCGACAGTGTGAATTTCGGTTCCCACACAGCGTAGGGTCCGCAATAAAATAGTGGGACTCCATGACGAAATGGGTAATTGGATAACAGAAGAGAACGGAGTTGAGAAGGTGGCGATTGATTATTTTGAAGGTCTGTTTAGTACTACCGATCCCAACGGAATTTGATTGTTTTTTAGAAGAGATAGTTCCATCTATTTCCCCCCAAATGAATCAAATATTATTAAGAATAGCAACGGAAGAAGAGGTCCGACAAGCTTTATTCATGATGCACCCGGAGAAAGCGCCAGGTCTGGATGGAATGACAACTCTCTTTTTTCGGCATTTCTGGCATGTTATTAAGAAGGATGTGGTTGAGATGGTGAATAATTTTTTGGTTACAGGAAATATGGTTCCACGTTTTAATATTACTAATATTTGCATGATTCCGAAAATAGAGAGACCTACAAGGATGGCGGAACTAAGGTCGATAAGTCTATGTAATGTTGGTTACAAGATCATCTCGAAAGTTTTGTGTTAAAGATTGAAAATTTGCCTACCACGACTACTCTCGGAGACACAATCGGCTTTTATGGCGGGAAGGTTAATATCAGATAATATTCTTATAGCGCTGGAAATGTTTCATGAATTGAGAACCAATAAGTCTTGTCAAAACAAGTTTATGGCGATCAAAACGGATATGAGCAAGGCGTATGATAGGATATAAGTTTTATTAAGGTTCTTCTTCACAAAATGGGATTTGATCCTCGTTGGATCAATTTAATGCTGGAGTGCATATCGTCGGTTCAATATAGGGTACTTCTCAATGGTCAGCCACGAGGTCTTATAACTCCCCAGTGGGGCTTACATTAAGGGGATCCTTTGTCCCTTTATTTATTTATTATGTGTACTGGGGCATTAATTGTGAATATTAAGAAGACGGAGAGAGTGAAACAATTAACTGGACTGAAGGTAGCAAGAGCTTGTCCAGCAATCTCTCATCTGCTATTTGCAGATGATAGTCTTTTCTTTTGTAAGGCAAATAAAGAGGAGTGTCAAACCATTCTCAGGATTTTAAAGAAATATGAGGCTGTTTCAGGGTTTCCAGAAGTCCTCAATTCAATTTGGCCAAAAGATTGAAGAATCCAGTCGTCAAGAATTGAGAGATATTTTGGGAATTCATAATATAGGAGGAATGAGATCTTATTTAGGTTTACCAGAAAGCCTTGGAGGATATAAGGTACAAGTGTTTGGTTTTGTACAAGATCGCTTAAATAATAGGGTTAATGGATGGACTTTTAGATTCTTTACTAAAGGAGGAAAAGAGGTGATTATTAAATCCGTGGTTACAGCCCTGCAAAACCATGTGATGTCTGTTTATCGGTTACCGAAGGCTACAGTTAAAAAGTTAACGAGTGCAGTAGCTCAGTTTTGGTGGAGTCTTGGAGGAAGCACAAAAGGCATGCATTGGAAATAATGGGATAAATTATGTGTGCCTAAAGATAATGGTGGACTAGGCTTTAAGGAACTTATTGATTTTAACACGGCGATGCTTGAAAAGAAACTGTGGAGGCTGATTGAGAAGCCAAATACTTTTTTTTCAAGAATCTTCAAAGGACGGTACTACAGGAATGCTTCACCCCTGTAACCGATCCGTTCATACTCCCCGTCATATGGCTGGAGGAGTATTATTTCTGCTAGATCTTTGGTTTGTAAAGGACTAATTAAAAGGGTGGGAACAAGTTCATCTATTTCAGTATGGAATGATCCTTGGATCCCAGCCACTCGCCCGAGACCAGCAAACAAAAACCTTCAAAACAATTCCTCGGCCCTCATAGTGGATTCTCTCATTAACTCGGAATCCCGAACATGGAATTTACAGGCAATCAGGGCTTTGGCATTAAGTAGAAATGAGATGGAAGATACGTATGGATGGCATTTCACTAACAATGGGAAATACTCGGTCCAATCAGGTTATCAAGTGAAACGGGTCTATCCTGATAAGGGAAAACCACCAGAATTTTATGTTCCCACAGTGGATATACTAAAAGCTTTCTGCTGGAAAGTGCGGTGCCCCCCGAAGATAAAACATTTCTTATGGCAAATCTTTTCAGGATGTATAGCGGTAATGAAAAATCTAAAAGCGAGAGGAATACAAGAGGATATATGTTGTGCTCGATGCGGAGATCCGGAGGAATCAATAAACCATGTGTTTTTTGAATGTCCTCCAGCACGTCAAATGTGGGCATTATCTAAGATACCATCGAATCCTAATATTTTTCCTTTTAGTTCTTTTTTCACTGACATGGATCATCTTTTTTGGAGAGTCAATCCAAAGATGGATGACCACCAATTTGCATGGATATTATGGAAAGGTCGGAATAACAAAGTGTTTAGCAATCTGGATATTGATCCAAGGGACACACTTAAAATAGCAGAATTGGAATCATCACTTTGGGCTGAGGCATATGTAGTAAATAATCAAACGAGGGGGCATCTGGTACAGACCAGACCCACACTAGTGACTCCAGGATGATGGTGCTTCGTAGATGGTTCATGGAAAGATAAAGATTTATTTTCAGGGCAAGGCTGGTATAGCACTTTACCGGGTTTTGATGATTTATTAGGGCAAGGAATGTAAGGGCGTGTCTTTCACCTTTTCATTCGGAGGTGGGGGCATTAATTTGGGCAATGGAATGTATGAAGAATTTTAGACAGTTTCAGGTTACTTTTGCGACGGATTGTTCTCAATCGGTGAAGATGGTTTCGGAAACAGAAGAATGGCCAGCATTTGAAAGTTACCTGAAAGACATTAAGCTTTTAAAAAGAAGCTTCCTCAACTCAGACATTGTTCATGTACCCAGGACGGAGAACCTACAGGCGGATAGTTTAGCACGCAGTGCTAGGAAACAACCGTCTTTCGCCGTTCACATGGATGCGGAGTTACCGATTTGGTTTACAGAGTCAACATGAGTCTGTAAATGTTTGTTGTCAAAAAAAAATGATTGCCTTCACAAATGTGTAAATATAGTCTTTGAATGTAACTTGTATGTATATTTAGGAATTTCTAAATGTGTATGTGATCTTAATGAATTTGTTTTATATGCATATTTAGGAAAATATTACTTAATATATAACATATTTCAAAACTTTATGAAAATGATTTTAAATACGTATAATACCTATAAAATTTAGATATCAAATTAAGGAAGGTCTTCAAAAAACTTTAGGAAGATCTTATACATATTTGAGAATATCTTACTAAATAAACATATAATTAAAATTCAGTAAGGTATTCATAAAAGGTTTTTCTAAATACACATTTAGGAATTTTTTTAAATATAAGTTAATGAAAATTTTCTTAAATTTGATGAAGTTATTATACACCATTTCAATATCTTCTACAATTTTAGGAACATATTATACTTATTGGGGAAGGTCTTTCTAAACTCAAATTCATGAAGATATTATACACATTTAGGAAAGTCTTCCTAATTTTTTTAAGAAAATATAGTTTCTAAGAAAAAAAAAATAATTCATTTTTCCTTCAATTTAAGCTCATTACAAGAAATTTATATCACAGTAACCCAAAAATACATTCTTCCATCAAAATTAATAGTTCCATAGACTAAAATGAAGTGTAACATAATCACACAAGTATTTGGTTCCTCCACCACAACTCTGTAATTATCGCATGGTTGATAGTAAGAATTAGCATAGGACGAATGATATTGGTACGGGTAGCTAAAATGCGTAACAGGAAAGGCAACAATTTCGGCCGATTTAGCTGGAGTCGGTTTCTCTGGTTCTGGCTTTTTCTCAGGTGGTTTAACAACTTCAACCGTAACAAGCTCTGCATTACATATCTTCCTTAGCTTCTTTACGATAACCGGTACATCAACTTCACCAACTACCGTCATTTTCCCGGTTTTATCATCCATTGCTATCGAAGTAACCCCTAAATTTTTTAACAATCATGAAAAAGTTAATTTCGCCAACTTATTAAAATTAATGATCATATTGTAAATGTTGAAGTTTATAAAAAATACCTGAAAATTTAGAAACGGTCGCCCACACTTTCTTCCTGATTCTTTCCTCGTGAACACTCAATTGCAACACAGATTTCTGTAATTTGAAACCAGACATCAGTTTTGCAAATTGTAAGAATCTAAGTAGGGTTGATCAGTTTCTATATATATGCGACTAATCAAACATTATAGTTTAATTATTTCAAGAACGAATATATATATGAAAGAAAGGGTGTACCTGGGTTTCTTTAGAGTTTGTTCTGGGAGAAGTTTAGTTGTATTTGTAAGACACATACATCAAAACGAACACTTAAATCGAAATCCAATTGGGACTGAAGTCAAAACGGTTCCCTTTTATGGATTTTTAAGATGTTGGATTTTCATTTGTTTGTCCTTAGGTTGCTTCTTAATCGTAAGAAAACATAGATCTGAAAAATTAATATATGTAGATTCTTATTTCATATTTACCCTCGACAAAAATATAGAGAAAATGGTCAAATAAATACTGAACATACAATCTTTAGCACGAACACTTCACTAATCCAAAAAAACATATAAATTTTTGTTGATCAAGCCAAATTAGGTATAAATTTAGTCAATAATAATTTTCACTTGACCAATGTTTATTTTTTAATGTAATCAAAACGACATTGTTTTGCTAAAATTAAAAAAAAAAACTAACAAAATTCACCATAAAAATACTAAAGTTACACAATTTCGCTAAAAAGAATGAAAAGTTCATTGATCCAAAAATATAAAATGTGCTCTGTTTAAGAAAAATTATATATAAACCAAGACTCCAAAATCCGAACCGAAAAAAATTATATTTTTTTGGATTAGTAAAAAGTTCATGTTTTTAGCCAAAATATGTTTTTAAGGTGAATTTTGTTAGTTTTTTTTATTTAGCAAAAAAATGTCGTTTTAATTTCCGTTAAAAACTAAATGTCGGTTTAAGAAAAAAATAATTTTGACTAAAGTTATATCTAATTTGGTTCGGTCAACATAAGTTCATATGTTTTTTGGATTAACGAAGAGTTCGTGATTTTTTGGCAAAATGTGCAAGTTCAGTATTTAGTTGACCGTTTTCTCCAAAAATATATTTAAAATATTTTATTTTTTTCCTAAATGAATAATTTTTGTTTCAAGTAGCACAATCATTTAAAACGAATGTATGTTTGAGACGGACCCAAAATGGGAACTAATTCAGGTGAGTTGATTGTTAGCAAGAGTGGTCTTTTTATATCATGTTAGACTATTGTAATATTTTGTTTTCTTTGTCTTTGATATAGAAAGTTCTTGTGTTTATTTGGCTGTGTTGAATTATTCTGGTCATTTTATTGCGCGATGTCATGCTCGGAATAGCTGATTAGCTTGATATGGAGCTAGAAGTCTCACATAAGCTAGACTGAAAAGGTTCATTTAAAAACTGTAGTCATCTATTAATTAAATTTTCTTAAGCAAGCACTTGCATTGGTTAAGTTTTCATATGACAATCATCGTGCATTCATTGGAATTTCGCATTACAAAGCATTGTATGGAAGATCTTTAAAAATACCGCTATGCTAGACTCAAATGAGGGAGCACAACATATTTGGTCTAGACTTTGTTTGAATAGACAACTGAAAGAATCTAATTACTGAAGATGAAAATGAATAACCTCAATATAGGCAAAAGATTTACTAGGATAGATACATCAAACAGTATGAGTTCGAAGTTGGAGATGTAGTATATCTCAAAACCATCACTTACAAATGCAAAAACGGAACATCAAAGAATGCAAAGTTCGTCCAAGATACATGGGAGTATGGGACCGTTCAAAATCATGGAAAGGATTGGACAAGTCACTTATAAGCTGGATATTCCTTCATCGATGGCTCAGTTCCATAACGTGTTCCATTTACTTATGCCACGGAAGTGATCCCGATAATGTGGTTTCAGAACCACCATCCGACTCAAGAGAAAATTTCACTGTAGAGGGAATACCACTCTAGGTCATTAGCAAGAAAGTTAAGGCAGGTGGCAGAAATAAAGTCAAAATAATCCAAGTTGCATGTGACTCCAATGAGGAATAAGAAACAACTTGGGAACATGAAATGGAAAATTGGTTATTTCATACCTTAAGGCATGCCGACGGTTCCGATTTGTACATACATTTGTTAAATCATATCTCAAATTTAATACTTGAACTCTCACTAAATCATACTTTGACTACTTATCTGATAGTCAAATATTTAAAAAGCTGACATGTCTAATACTAATGATTTACGTGGTAAATGTGACAGAAAATCTAGCCAGCTACTTAAAAATAAATAAAAGAAAGCTCGGCCAAACAATGTCGTTTTCTCAATTTGTGTTTTTGTGATGTTTCTTCGTATCTATCTCTTTGTTTCGTTCCACCGAGTTATACACTCCAATTAATTTCACAAGCTCGTCGTTGGTCTTTTTGGTTCTGTTGATAAGCATAATTGATTTGATGGGTTTCTGTCTTGATATATTTTCTTTAATGTTTTTCTAAGTGATACGGAACAGCTGCTCTCGCTAAGCGAATCTATTAACTAGGCCTCAGACGGATCGGATATCCAGATAATTTTAAAGTATCTGGATCCGAATCTTTATCCGGCGGATCCATAATTTTACTATCCTTATCCGGATCCGGATGTCGGATATCCTTCTAAAAATTGTAATATCCGGCGGATATCCGGATCTGAATTTGGATCCTTAGAATAAGTAAAAAATAATATTAATATATATATATAAAATATTAACAATAATTTAAAAATAAAAAAATATATAATGTCTTTAATTATTTCTATGTATAATATTACAAAATTTATATAAAATATTAAAATGTATATATACTATTATAAAAATGAAAATATATTAAATAAAATTAATTTATATATTACTATTTTGAAATATTTTTTAATAAAACTTACGGATCCGGATGTCGGACTTAAAAATTAAGATATCCGGATCCGGTTTTGACGGATCCAATATTTTACTATCCGGATCCGGATTCGGCCCATCTGGATATCCGGATTTTCAGATCGGATCCGGATCGAATCTCGGATCGAATCCGGATCACGGATAAAAGTCTCAGGCCTACTATTACCTATGCCTCTTTTATAATTACTAAACATTAAAGATAAAATTTAATTATACAATTAAAATAATTATACTTTTTATCTTTAGAATTTTGGATTTAACCTCATTTTCCTATAATTACAAAAAATTTAAAATCACTAAACACGTTTTGGTATTTTAAACTTTAACAATATGTTTATTTAACCCCAAATTATATCAGACCCAACTAATTTATAATACAGAAACATTAAGAAAATAAGTAAAATTAAAAAAAAAATTAAAAAAAAAAATGTTCCTCTTCCTCGCAAACCGAAGACGACAGCGAACTTCCAACTCGTGCTTCACAATTATTTTTTTTGTTAAATTTCAGGTTGGTTTTCTATATGTTTTTAATACCGTACTCCTTTATTTGTATTATTAATTTATGTTCATGATTTGAAAAAGATTTAACAATTAGTTTTATATTTAGAAAGATAATTTTTATTTATTTCTAGGATAAAAAGTTAGTCTCCTTCGGTAAGAAAAAATATTTGAAGATGTAGCCAATGAAACCAGTATAAAACGTTTTCAAGCTATGAGTGAGCTTAGAATACATTTGTAATTTTTGTGGTTTATAAATTATGTTTTTGATTTCTTTTCTAACCCTCGTAAAAAAGTATCTGGCTCCCCCCTTAATACAGGTCAAGATCAAACCCGAAAAATAAAAACATACCATGAACGGGGGACTAAGGCAGGAATGACAAATGATGGATTCAGGTTTGATTATGTCAAATATCAAACATGTAATAGCATATTAGCAAACTGATATGTTGTACATGAACCTCGTTTCATCTTATAAGAATCCAATTATGTTTAGGAGTTGTCTAGAAAGAACGAAAAACACGAAGTAATTCTTAAGTATAGAAAACTTGGAAAATAGCCTAAACCTAGTCTAGGAAGTTGACTTAAATTTGTACTGAAAGTACAAAAAAATGATTTGGGTCCCTTCACGAAAAACTTAGTCTCTTGTCGAGAACTTTTTTTGCTTTTTTTAAATGGCAAATCACTTAAATAGCACATTTTAATTTTTTTTTTGTTCTCTTAATAACCCTCAAAAGTCAAAGTGACCAAAATATTTTCCATTAAAAGGTTAAATGAAAATTCTATCATCATTTATAATTTTAACTAGTTTTTTATTACATATAAAAATAAATATTTTATATAAATAAATAAATATTGAATTTCAAAATATTAAAATAAATAATGTGTTACTTGGATTTTGTTTCAAAAAGAGATTCAGTTTTTCAATTTTTGGGGGAAAATTCTCTTAAACGAAGTCTAAGAAGACATTCCTAAACATGTATGATATCTTTTTAAATTTGTAAAAAAATTTCATTAATTTAGGATTGCCTTCATAAATGTATAAGTATAGTCTTTGAATGTAACTTGTATGTATATTTAGGAATTTCTAAATGTGTATGTGATCTTAATGAATTTGTTTTATATGTATATTTAGGAAAATATTACTTGATATATAACGTATTTCAAAACTTTATGAAAATGATTTTAAATACGTATAATATCTTTATAAAATTTAGATATCAAATTAAGGAAGGTCTTCAAAAAACTTTAGGAAGATCTTATACATATTCGAGAATATCTTACTAAATGAACATATAATTATAATTCAGTAAGGTATTCATAAAGGTTTTTCTAAATACACATTTAGGAATGTTTTTTTAAATATAAGTTTATGAAAATTTTCTTAAATTTGATGAATTATTATACATCTTTTTAATATCTTCTACAATTCTAGGAACATATTGGGGAATTTGCCAAATATGACTCAAAACTTAACTTTGATTGCAAAAGTATACTCAAACTTGAATTAAATGCAAAAGTAACCTAAAAGTCTTGTGAAATTACAGTCAGCCTCTTGTGACAAAAAAAAAAACAGAACTCATTTTTATGAATATATTCCTAGAAAGTCTTCTGAGTCTTCTAATATATTGTACGTCTAGACAACTTCCATGGAAGTCTTCTAGTATAGTTGATCTTAAAAAAATTTATAAATTTTTTAAAAAATATTCTTGCAAGTGAAAAATTAAAATCACGTAGTTATAAACAATTTTAAATGATATAAATTAAGATATAATAAAATTAAATAGTTTTCAACATAGATGAGTTAAAGTAGTTAATCATGATATTATTTGGCTTAGGGTTTGACAACATATGTTGTAGTATTGTACGTATTCTTAATGTTAGATTTTGGAAAGTTTAAATATTTTTTTTGAAAAATTAAAATTTTACGTATATGTGTTCATTTCTGTGTATAGTAAACACTTTTGAAGTTTAATTTTATTTATGAAGTGTTTAGTTAGTTAATTTAGTTTCGGGGTTATGTTTAGGCTCTAGAAGACTAACAGGTAAGTCGTCTGGTGATTAGAAGACTTCTGTGAAAGTCTTCTAACTCTCGCTAAAAATATTTTAGTTTCCCGCTAAAAATATTTGTCTTCAGGACTAGGAATTTTTCTATTAGAGCACTTACTTGAAAGACTTCTGAGTCGAAAATATTTAACCTTATTGGAATTTTTGTCTCCATATATAAAGAAAAATTTACACATTCTCTCTCCTTCTCTCAAAAGACTGCAACAAAAATGTTATGTTCATCATTCTAAAACTCTCCAACCTCTCTCTTAATCTCTTTGAACTTATAAATACCAAACTTTATATCAATTTATTGTTTTTGTCTCATGTTTTTCTTCCTAGTTTATCTTGTTTTGCAGGTTTTTCATCACATGGTTCTCATCTTCCACTCATTTAAAGGTAAATCTATTAATTTTAGATATGTATTTTTGTGTGTTCTATAAAGGTAGACCTATCTAATCTTTCACTCATTTTCTCTGTTTTTAAGTCATTTGAACCTTTTTTTATATGCATTTTTTTCAGATCTGAGTTTGATATAAATGTTTTTCAGATCTGGAGCAGACTTTGGAAGACTTATGGAAAGTCTTCTCGGAAGTCTTCAAAAATATAATGTGCTAAAAGCCTTCCAGAAGACATCCTGGAAGTCTTCTGACGGAGTCTTCACACATGTCTCCCTTTCATAACAGATCTGAGTGTTTTGGTAAGTTTTTATGTCTGGTTTTTCTTCATTTGGTAACCCCCTGTTGCAAAATTAAAGTTCTTACTTTTTCCCCAAACTAAAACTCTCCAGACCCACTATAATCTCTTTGACTTGAAAACACCAAACTTTATATGAATTTTTCTTTTTTTGTTTCATGTCTTTCTCACTAATCTATCTTTTTGTTGCATGTTTTTAACCAGATGGTTCTCATCTTCCACTTGGATATGTACGTTGAATGTTCTATATAAGTATATCTATACAATCTTCCACTCATTTTCTCTGTTTTAAGCCATTTGACGTTTTTTGATATGCAGATTTTTCAGATCTGGGTTTGATATACATGTTTTTCAGATCTGGAGCAGACTTTGGAAGACTTCAGGAAGTCTTCTGACAGAGTGTTCTTCCGTATCAAGTGGAGTCCAAGCTTGTCTTTGTAGAGGAATGATCTATAACAGTTTTTTTGTGGTATGTTTAGTGATTTGCATGTGTACTCCTTTAGTTGTGATTTTTTTTTGTAAATTTGAAGAGATATTAATAAAAAAAAATTGGTAAATATGTTCATATTCCACAATATTATCTTGCCAAAATTACTTGACATAATTGAAGTTGATGATACAACTTCAATAGCAAAACACAATAACACAAAAATTAATCAAATTTACTACAACTACGGGAGAATAATTCTCAAGAAAACGTAGTCAAATTAACAAAAGATAAACCATTACATAATTTCAAAGATAAAACGCTTTCATTAGAAGTCTTCTGGGAATTCTTCTCGGAAGACTTAAATTTAAAGCGGGAAATTGAAATATAAGCGACAAATTTAAGCAGGAAACTCAAAATTTTAAGTGAAAATTGAAATTTCAAATTTCTTGAAAGTTAAAAAGTATATCTTACGATCTAAGACGACACATTAAACCATGTTACTTAATATTCTTGAAGTTACTTAACACTTTTAAAAATTAAATAAACATATCTTAAAATTACTTAACAAATTTACAAAAACTAACGTAGAAAACTTTCATGAATGTCAGTAAACTCATAATTGAAATCAATTAAGTAATAAAATATCATCCAGGAGCTCAAATATCGACTAATATACATGAATTAACAAAAATATATTAAAAAGTCTTTATATTTTTAGAGAAAATGAAAGTTTATTAAACATATCGACTAATATACATGAAAGACTTACATGGAAGTCGTCTCAAATTTTTTTTTTTAACAAACAAAGATGGACGACTTCCATGTAAGTCGGAAGTCGTCCAGGAGAATAGATATGGAAAAAAAACTGATTTCATAGCAACCAGTGAGATAACTTGTTTAGCACACATAAGTCTTCTCCAAGCACACATAATCTCAAACAAAAGTGACCCACCAAAAATCGTAAGCTTCAATAGCTCTATGAACCATAAAAAATTTAGAATCGAAATCATGGGTTTTTTGGATGAATGTGGAGAGAAAGTGAAAGATATGTTGTTTTTAATTCATAAGAATTGAGAAAGAAGAAGTGTCAATCGATTTGAGGTGGATTAAGAGTTTCAAATTGGTTGTTCATGGTGGTTGGTGTATTGATGACAATGACAATCTTGTAAATACTTAAAGATGATGAGGTTGAGAGAGTAAAAATACCATTTTCGAAAGAAAAAAAAAATAATGGTATTTTTGTGAACAATCTGAACTTGTGGGGTGAATATGACAAATAAAATGTCCAAAAAAAAACATAGGTTAGATTTGTGGTTGACTTTGAATTTTGAGTCAATTTTGCAAAAAACCCGAACATATTATACTTATTGGGGAAGGTCTTTTTCTAAACTCAAATTCACGAAGATGTTATACACATTTAGGAAAGTCTTCCTAATTTTTTTAAGAAAATATAATTTCTAAGAAAAAATTACAATTCCTTTTTCCTTCAATTTAAGCTCATTACAAGAAATTTATGTCAAAGTAACCCAAAAAAACATTCTTCCATCAAAATTAATAGTTCTACAGACTAAAATGAAGTGTTACATAATCACACAAGTATTTGGTTCCTCCACCACAACTCTGTAATTATCGCATGGTTGATAGTACGAATTAGCATAGGACGAATGATACTGGTACGGGTAGCTAAACTGCGTAACAGGGAAGGCAACAATTTCGGCCGGTTTAGCTGGAGTCGGTTTCTCTGGTTCTGGCTTTTTCTCAGGTGGTTTAACAACTTCAACCGTAACAAGCTCTGCATTACATATCTTCCTTAGCTTCTTTACGATAACCGGTACATCAACTTCACCAACTACCGTCATTTTCCCGGTTTTATCATCCATTGCTATCGAAGTAACCCCTAAATTTTTTAACAATCATGAAAAAGTTAATTTCGCCAACTTATTAAAATTAATGATCATATTGTAAATGTTGAAGTTTATAAAAAATACCTGAAAATTTAGAAACGGTCGCCCACACTTTCTTCCTGATTCTTTCCTCGTGAACACTCAATTGCAACACAGATTTCTGTAATTTGAAACCAGACATCAGTTTTGCAAATTGTAAGAATCTAAGTAAGGTTGATCAGTTTCCATATATTAGCGACTAATCAAACATCAGTAAATTATAGTTTAATTATTTCAAGAGCGAATATATATATGAAAGAAAGGGTGTACCTGGGCGGTCATAGCTCGAGAAAATTATTGAAAAGCTTCAGAAATTTCCGATATATTTTTAAAGAGGGAGAATGAGAACAGATGTAACTTGAGATGTTGAGAGATTCTTGATGACAATTGCAAGTCCAAAGGTATCTATTATATATACAAAGTACATAGGAATATGCGTGGAAATTAATATTGACCCACGAAAAGTCTTTGTTTCTTTCTATTTTTAATAACAAGCATTGTGAAGGACAGCAAAAAGCATTGTGAACGAGTCAACTTTATAACTTCTACTAGTATATTTTTGATTTGGTTGAACATTAAAATAGATGTAACGAGGCAACGACGAAATCAACTGAAGAAGTGTCATTTGCTCATTATTAGGCCACGTTAACGACTTGGACAACGTTGATTTTTGACCCTGTTGACCTATTCGGTCACGTAAGAACATTGCTTGACAAGATCTTTAGAGTCTGTTCCGGGAGAAGTTTAGTTGTACTTGTAAGACACATACATCAAAACGAACACTTAAATCGAAATCCAATTGGGACTGAAGTCAAAACGGTTCCCTTTTATGGATTTTATAGATGTTGGATTTTCATCTGTTTGTCCTTAGGTTGCTTCTTAATCGTAAGAAAACATAGATCTGAAAAAACGAAGATCTGAAAAATTAATATATGTAGATTCTTGTTTCATATTTACCCTCAACAAAAATAAAGAGAAAATGGTCAAATAAATACTGAACTTACAACCTTTAACACGAACACTTCATTATTCCAAAAAACATATAAACTTTTGTTGTTCAAGCCAAATTAGGTATAAATTTAGTCAACAATAATTTTCACTTGACCAATGTTTAATTTTTAATGTAATCAAAACGACATTGTTTTGCTAAAAAAAAAGCTAACAAAATTCACCATAAAAATACTAAATTTACACAATTTCGCTAAAAAGCATGAAAATTTCATTGATCCAAAATTATAAAACATGTTTTGTTCAAGAAAAATTATATATAAACAAAGAGTCCAAAATCCGAACCGAAAAAAATTTTATTTTTTTGGATCAGTGAAAAGTTCATGTTTTTAGCCAAAATATGTAAGTTAAATATTTTTAAGATGAATTTTGTTAGTTTTTTTTTTAGCAAAACAGTGTCGTTTTAATTTCCGTTAAAAACTAAATGTCGGTTTAAAAAAAAAATTTGACTAAAGTTATATATAATTTGGTTCGGTCAACAAAAGTTCATATGTTTTTTGGATTAATGAAGAGTTCGTGATTTTTTGGCAAAAATGTGCAAGTTCAGTAATTAGCTGACCGTTTTCTCCAAAAATATATTTAAAATATTTTATTTTTCTAAATGAATAATTTTTGTTTTAAGTAGCACAATCATTTAAAACGAATGTATGTTTGAGACGGACCCAAAATGGGAACTAATTCAGGTGAGTTCATTGTTAGCAAGAGTGGTATTTTTTATATCATGTTAGACTATTGTAATATATTTTTTCCTTCGAGTCTTTGATATAGAAAATTCTTGTGTTTATTTGGTTGTGTTGAATTATTCTGGTCATTTTATTGCGCGATGTCATGCTCGGAATAGCTGATTAGCTTGATATGGAGCCAGAAGTCTCACATAAGCTAGACTGAATAGGTTCATTTAAAAACTGTAGTCGTCTATTAATTAAATTTTCTTAAGCAAGCACTTGCATTGGTTAAGTTTTCATATGACAATCATCGTGCATTCATTGAAATTTCGCATTACAAAGCATTGTATGGGCGATCTTAAAAATACCGCTATGCTGGACCTAAATGAGGGAGCATAACATATTTGGTCTAGACTTTGTTTGAATAGACAACTGCAAGAATCTGATTACTGAAGATGAAAATGAAAGAGCCTCAAAATAGACAAAAGATTTATGAGGACAGATACATGAAACAGTATGAGTTCGAAGTTAGAGATGTAGTATATCTCAAAACCATCACTTACAAATGCAAAGTTTGAACATCAAAGAATGCAAAGTTAGTCCAAGATACATGGGAGTATGGGACCGTTCAAAATCCTGGAAAGAATTGGACAAGTCACCTATAAACTGGATATTCCTTCATCGATGGCTCAGTTCCATAACGTGTTCCATGTATTTATGCTACGGAAGTGATCGAGATAATGTGGTTTTAGAACCACCATCCAACTTACGAGAAAATTTCAGTGTAGAGGGAATACCACTCTAGGTCATTAGCAAAAAAGTTAAGGCAGGTGGTAGAAATAAAGTCAAAATAATCCAAGTTGCATGTGACTGCAATGGGGAATAAGAAACAACTTGGGAACACGAATTGAAACGGAAAATTGGTTATTTCATACCTTAACACATGCCAACGGTTCCGATTAGTACATACATTAATGACATTTGTTAAATTACATCTCAAATATAATACTTGAACTCTCATAACTAGACTAAATCATACTTTGACTACTTATCTGGTAGTCAAATATTTAAAAAGCTGACATGTCTAATACTAATGATTTACGTGGTAATGCTAAATGTGACAGAAAATATTCTAGCCATCTACTTAAAAAGATAAAAGAAAGCTCGGCCAAACAATGTCGTTTTTTAAGAAAATATAGTTTCTAAGAAAGAATTATAATTCTTTTTTTCCTTCAATTTAAGCTCATTAGAAGAAATTTATATCACAGTAATCCAAAAATACATTCTTCCATCAAAATAAATAGTTCCATAAACTAAAATGAAGTGTTACATAATCACACAAGTATTTGGTTCCTCCACCACAACTCTGTAATTATCGCATGGTTGATAGTAAGAATTAGCATAGGACGAATGATATTGGTACGGGTAGCTAAAATGCGTAACAGGGAAGGCAACAATTTCGGCCGGTTTAGCTGGAGTCGGTTTCTCTGGTTCTGGCTTTTTCTCAGGTGGTTTAACAACTTCAACCGTAACAAGCTCTGCGTTACATATCTTCCTTAGGTTCTTTACGATAACCGGTACATCAACTTCACCAACTACCGTCATTTTCCCGGTTTTATCATCCATTGCTATCGAAGTAACCCCTAAATTTTT
>NW_013617530.1:0-1449 GCF_000695525.1 Brassica oleracea var. oleracea | reverse complement strand
CCACAAAAAGAGTGAACGAGTCAACTTTTTAACTTCTACTAGTAGTATATTTTTGGATTTGGTTGACGACGAAATCAATTTGAAAAAGTGTCGCTTGCTCATTATTAGGCCACGTTAACGACTTGGACAACGTTGATTTTTGACTCTGTTGACCTATTCGGTCACGTAAGAACTTTGCGTTAGAAGTTCTTTAGAGTTTGTTCTGAGAGAAGTTCAGTTGTAACTTGTAAGACACATACATTAAAACGAACACTGAAATCGCAATCCAATTGGGACTGAAGTCAAAGCGGTTCCCTATTGATTTTAAAGATGTTGGATTTTCATTTAATTTGTCTGTCCTTAATTAGGTTGCTTTTTTTTATTCGTAAGAAAACATAGATCTAAAAACATAGATCTGAAAACTAATATATTTAGATTCTTGTTTCATATTTACTCTCTAAAAAATTAATGAATAATTTTTGTTATGTTTTAAGTAACACAATCATTTAGAAGAATTTGTTTGTGCCCCATTGCAAGGACCCAAAAATCAGAACTAACTCAGGTCATGAGTTCATTATTAGCATGGGTGGTTCTTTTTATATCATGTTAGACTATTGAAATATTTGTTTCCACCTAGTCATTGATATAGACAGGTGGAAATTTGTTGTGTTTATTTGGCTGTGTTGAATTATTCTGGTCATTTAGTTGGGCGATGTCATGCTTGGAGTAGCTGACTAGCTTGATTTGGAACCAAAATTCTCACATAAACTAGACTGAAAAGGTTCATTTTGAAAATATATTCGTCTAATTGAAGTTGATGATACAACTTCAATAGCAAAACACAATAACACAAAAATTAATCAAATTTATTACAACTACGGGAGAATAATTCTCAAGAAAAAGTAGTCAAATTAACAAAAGATAAACTATTACATAAGTTCAAAGGTAAAACGCTTTCATTAGAAGTCTTCTGGGAATTCTTCTCGGAAGACTTAAATTTAAAGCGGGAAATTGAAATATAAGCGACAAATTTAAGCGGAAAATTTAAATTTAAGTAGGAAACTCAAAATTTTAAGTTAAATTGAAATTTCAAATTTCTTGAAAGTTAAAAAGTATATCTTATGATCTAAGAAGACACATTAAACCATGTTACTTGATATTCTTGAAGTTACTTAACACTTTTAAAAATTAAATAAACATATCTTAAAGTTACTTAACAAATTTACAAAAACTAATGTAGAAGACTTTCATGAATGTCAGTAAACTCATAATTGAAATCAATTAAGTTATAAAATTTTATCCAGAAGCTCAAATATCGACTAATATACATGAATTAACAAAAATATATTAAAAAGTCTTTATATTTTTAGAGAAAAAGAAAGTTTATTAAACATTGGCGCAGACGACTTCCACGGAGGTCGTTTGGTAGACTTCTAGGAAGTCGTCCATTTGGGTTAGTTTTGCAATTGA
>NW_013617529.1:44562-48339 GCF_000695525.1 Brassica oleracea var. oleracea | reverse complement strand
GACGATTTTTTCCCTCAGAATCCTTGATGTTTTCTTGTAGTGTTTGAAGTTATTTAAATGACTCTTTTCTTTTAAATATTTGAATTAATCAAATTATTGTAAAACAAATAAATTAAATAGATATTCCTATATTTTCTTTGAAATTGTATCTGAATAACATCTTTCATATATTTTATTTACAATATAAATATATATTAATTTTTTTTCCTTAAATAAAATTTTAAATATTTAATTAATTTCGAGTTTATTTATAACATATATGTACATTTAATTTTTTTACGCAAAATTCTTTTAAATATTTAGTTAATTTCGTGTTTATTTAAAAAAATAAATGTATGTTTTACTTTAACTAAAACAAACCTTTAAAATATCTAATTAATTTTGTAATTATAATTAAACTAATGTACAATTTTGTATTAATAGTATGATATTAATTTACTATAATACTTTTCAATTAAAGTTTTGATTTTTAACTAATAAGACTTTTAATTTAGAAATTTGTATCACATGATTGAAAATATGCTATCATTGACAATTCAAAACAAATAAATTAAATTATTTCATGTGAACTATAAATATACTAAATAGAACCTATAAATATACTAAAATCACTCCAAAAATGCTCCAAAATCATCACTTTCTTCCAAATCACTTCTGAACCTATAAATATACTAAATAGACTCTAAAACTTAGTAATTAGTTATTAAAACACTAATAAACCATGGCTAAAAGTGGGTAAAATCCATGGCCTATCACCAGTGTTCGGCGGTTGGGCCCGTTGGACGGGTTCGGGTTTGTTACGAATAGTTGGTTGGATCAGGTGCGGAGATGGACTGGTCCGACTAAACCCTGGGCCTTGCGCGTGTGGGAAACGTGCCAAGAAGTTGGAGTTGGTTTCTGGCCGAAGGAGCGCATATGGATAACTGCCCAGGCGGTTTCCAAAATGTGCCTTTTCGTCCATAATCGTTTCTGGCCAAGTTCCTTATTAATATAAGGCATGTGGATCGATTTTGGGACAGATTTTTCCTAAGAAAACACAAAACTCGATCAGAAAGCAAAGGCAAACCGAAAAAGAGAACTTGGGCGTTTTCAAGGAAGACTTGATCCGAATCAGGCCGTGAAGGCAATCCGACCATAGGATCTTGAAGATTGATCCGAACATGGTGGATCTAAGGGAGAAAGCGAAGCAGACTGCGACTGGAACTCCGGAGCGCACGTCTAAGGTTAGGGGATGGGCCGGGTAAGCCATCGCCAAGACCATCAGGTGAATCCAAGCGTGGTAATGGAAGATCGGCCCAAGCGGTTACATCCTCCTCTCTTTACTTGATCGTCTACTTTTTTCTTCTGCAAAACGATCGAGTAAACTGGTCTTAAGACCGGGTAATGGATCATGGCTTAGAGCTGGTCCGATCATGCGATCCAACGCTCAAGTATTGGATCCGACAGATCACAGATCATTGTCGTTTGGCTTGATCGAGTTATGGACGATCCGGATGGTTCACAGAGTAAGTCGGTTTGTTCTAGATCCACAAACTGAACTTGATCGATCTGGTTAAGTGACTGGATAAGTTGCATAATACTAAGGGGGTTTCGGGTTGAACTTAGAAAGAACCATATATCGTTGCATGCATTAGAAACTGACTGGTTAAGTTTTCGGATAGATGCTTATGTTTTGTTGGTTTCAGGACATGATGGTGATCGTGGGAAGGACTTAGCTTAGCTGTGAAGACTCGAGGCCGCGGATTGATGGGTTGTTGGATAGACTGATTTAGGATCAAACTTTGTAATAGCCTATAGTGCAACTTAACAATTGTATCAAATCATTTGTCACATAAATACATAAATCATTTTATCTTTAGCATATTGACTCTAACAAACTCGCATACAGACTCTAACTTATGAATCAAAGAATTGTCCGAATTGACTTAAGAATAATTAGACCTTATAAACTGACTGGTCGGCCTGGACAAGCCATGGCCGAACCTAAGGAACCTCACTGGATCAAGTGTCCGGTTAGGGCGCTTTATGTTGGTATCAGTGTTGGGGAAAAATACTCAGGTATTGAATTCTTCCAGACCCCAGGCAGGACACCGGACTCCGGGGCCCCGCTAGGAAGCACTCCGGGTCCGACCCTCGCGACCATTCCCTCCTCCGGGAGAAATGGAAATCTTCCGATAAGGGGATCCTTCCATATTTCCGAATATGGAAGAGTTCAACCCTATTGGCCGACTGAGACCGACCTAAAGACAACTATATAAGGGGAGCCCAAACCCTAGAACAGGGGATCGACACTTCAAGACTTAGAGACTAGAGTTAGGCGGCTAGAACTAGGGTTTATACACCAATCTATTGTAGTCCCTACTCTTTGATCTAATAAAACGTCTCTTCAAGTCTATTTCTCTATAATTCTCACAAAATACAAAGCTTATCCATTGTTCCGTGGTACTCATAAAGATCCTACACAAAAATCTCCTAACAGCTTGGCGCTAGAAGGAGGGGAGTAATCTAAACTACGTGACAATGACAGTGGATGAGCAGAACCAGCTACCCGAGCCTGGGCACAGGTAAAATGGGAAGAAGATGTCGCAAGTCGCGCTAAGGTACAACAAAAGAAGGACCAAAAGATGATCAAGCCGGACCAAAATGATCGAGACGAGAGACCTCTCCAAGATCAATAAAAGATTCCGGGAACAGGAAGCGGGGCCGATACCAGAACCGACCGCTCGAGAAAGCAAAAGGGATGGCAGTGTCCATGTGGCCAGACATATCTCACCTCTCTATCTCCAAACAGAAGCTGATCAATGTTCTGAGGCAGATGGGCCAACATGTCAAGTGGCCTCACAAGACCAAAGCACCCGATTCCTTCCGGAATCTTGGTCTTTGGTACGACTTCCACCGCGATCACAGTCATAAAACGGAGGGCTGCGTCGCACTAAAGATCAAGGTCAACGAACTTCTTAAGAGAGGAGACCTCCGGGATTTCCTTTCCGAGAAGGCCATGAGCCATCTAAACAAAGAGGCACCTGGAAAGCCCACTGAAGCTGTTCCCGCCTCGCCACCTCAACAGGACTGAGTAATCCATGTCATATCAGGAGGCTCGGAGATTAGCGGCATAAGCCATGTGGCCGCGAAGAAGAGTGATAGACCATGTAATTTACCCATTTTTAACCATGGTTTATGAGTGTTTTAAGATATATTATTACTATATAGATTCTATTTAGAGTAATTACAGGTTCATGTACTATCTGGAAGAAAATGATGTATTTGGAGCTATTTGGAGACTTTCTGAGCTTTGCTGGATGGTCGATTATTTGTCAGAATATCGACTGATAGTTACCAAAGAATATCGATCGATGATGAGCTCTTCATATCGATTGACGGCGAAGCCACCTGAGAGTTAATGACAAATTAGAAGAATTAAAGTTTCACAAAATTTTCAATAATTACATTTTAAGTCCCTGGCCGCCTGTTAGGCTATTTATTAGGGTTTTGTATCATTTTAGAGGCAGACTCCCCTACAGACCTTTTTAGACCTAGTTTGGAGGAAGCAAGAACCCACCATTGAAAGGGGATAGCTTAGAATTGGAGAGATAGATCAACACTGCAAAACATAGAAGATCTTGAACTCCTTTGCTTTTATTCATTTTGTTGCTTACTCTATTTACTCATTTTAATTAAGTATTATTCAGACCATCATAACTATGTGTTCCATGAATATGTCTGAGTAATCCTTATTGTTAGATTTAGGTTTCTCAATAGGTTGATAAATGTATTACT
>NW_013617529.1:29136-44480 GCF_000695525.1 Brassica oleracea var. oleracea | reverse complement strand
AGGTATCGATCGACGCAGCGATAGCCCTGTCGATCAATATTTTGAAAGGTGTATCGATCGATATTCATTAAGAATAATCGATCGACACTTTCTCGTGATTAACATACGAGAGTTGAAATCCAAGATCCAGATTAGATAATCTGATTGATTATATTTAAAGTTTGAATTCAAGAATGATTAACATCAATAAACCCCTAAAAACCCAAATTGAGTTTTACTTATCATACCTGAGAATATACCTAAATCTAGCTATTTCTCCCAACTGTTAACAACCCCAAAACAAATCAATCGAGCAATACACTTGCTCACCACTCCATTAACTGCTTTAAAACTTATAAACCATTTAATCTAGATTTATTCCAAAACCATAATCTATTGTGTAATCCTAGAGCCTCTGTGGATTCGATCCCTAAGTACTACATCCGAACCTCTTATTTGAGAGAGTAATTCACTCCTTAAGGTAATTTGAGTGATATCAAATTTGGCACCGTTGTCGGGGACTCTTTCTTATTACCATTAGATTAAGTTTAGAATTTAATTTAGATTTTGGTACTAAATTTACTAAAAGTTTTCTCTCATTTCATTTTGACACAGGAGCTTCAAGATGGAAGACATAGATTTCGGCCGGGCATCGATCGACAACATTGCAACAACATCGAGCGACGAGTCGACAGAAAAATCGGTCGATACCGCACATCAAACATCGATCGACGACACCTCGCCGGAAGCAGGTAAGTTTTCTCTTACCTATAATTCTAATGAGGGAA
Source organism: Brassica oleracea var. oleracea (assembly GCF_000695525.1). Classification (NCBI taxonomy): domain Eukaryota; kingdom Viridiplantae; phylum Streptophyta; class Magnoliopsida; order Brassicales; family Brassicaceae; genus Brassica; species Brassica oleracea. Next base: position 43,713 of record NW_013617529.1, on the reverse strand, counting down.
TAGTCCTAGGAGAACCTAAAGGTCAACTAAGCAACACAAATAACCAAATCATAAATGAACAGGGGACTGCAATCCCTGTCCAAATTAATTCGATCTCAAAGAAAGATCATGAATGGAAATTGCCTTTGCAAGACTACTTAAACCCTGGCAGGACCTATTCCAATCGGTCCGCCATTAAACTACCAAAGGATGATACCAAGAAATCCGAGGATAGCCTCGAATACTTATTCATGGTACGTCAAAACCCTTTCCGTGGGACCATCTCAGAGCATTCACACGATCACATCGAGTATCTAGAAGATATGATGGATGACGAATACAATCGTTGTAAATTCTTTCCATTCTCCTTGGAAGGCGACGCCAAAAAATGGCTGAACCAACTACCAACAGGATCTTTGACCTGCTGGGAGGAGATAAGGAATACCTTCATCAATCAATTCTTCGATGAGACGCGCTACTGGGAGGTAAGGAAGAAAATCTCCACATTCCGTCAAGGTCCACGGGAATCATTCAGAAATGCATGGGATAGATTCAAGAGCTACCAACTTGAATGTCCCCATCATGGCTATTCAGAGCCACAACTCATTAATACCTTTTACGGAGGTATTAACTTGCATTACCAGATCACGCTTGACACAACCAGTGAAGGGAGTTTCAGTACCAAGAACCCTGATGAAGCAAAGCGTCTGATTAAGAATGTAGCTACGGGTAGATCCTACGAAATGATGGACGTAGAGCGAGGGGAAGGAGAGTTGACTCGATTGATGGGTTACCTTTAGCCAAAATCAAAGAATCTCTCTATTCTTTTCATTCCGTTCTTGAGGGTCAGAACCAATTTGGGATTTACCAAATTGACGATGACACCCTATCTGAATTAGAACATCAAGTAGATTTTGTAGATACCCAAACCTTGAAAAATAAGTACCCTATCCCTAACCCTGATAGCTTTAATCAAAGTTACGATGCTACTGTTGGATCGCGCCGAGGCAGAGCGAAGTTTAGGCTAAACCAAGCTTTCACTGGAAATCGCAAATTGGCCACTGACCTGAACGGAAAAATAGACAAAATGTTCAGTGAGCTAATGAGGAAATTCAACGCTTTAAGTGAACACATTAAGAGACTGGACGGTCAAGTCGCAGAAAATGCAACCGCCATCAAAAGAGAGGCTAGACGTCTCCCTGGGCGGACTGACGCGAACCCGAAACGTCCGGTTAATGCCGTATTAGTAAGAAGCGGAAAATGCCTAATTCCGAGCACAATAGAAATTAACAACGCAGAAAACGTGCTGTAGTTGAAGAAACCGGTGAAAATAGGTCACGCCCGATAATCCTCGATGATCCCAATACCGAGTCATAAACACCTCGAGAGAAAGAGCTGCCCAACACTGAGGAAGCAGCCATCGACCCCGAGGAGGAAGGAGAAGAGTTGGAAGAAAACGTGGAAATCGAACGACAAGAAAGAACCAATGCCGATCGACACGCTATAGTAAACATCGATAGACATTATGGAAACAATGTCGATCGGCGCTTGACTCCTGCTGAACCAGCCATGGAAAGAGTGTATAGGACTCTACCACCCTTCCCTCCTAACAAGACGCAGACTAAGCGAGAGTTAGATAAAGTAATCTGCAAGAAAGCATTCGACAAGATCACGTTGGAGATGCCATTGAGTGATGCCATAAGAGTATCACCTTCAATAAAAAAATATGTAAAAGACATGGTATCCAACAGCTTTCCAGCCGCAGAGCGTAGCGTCATGATGGTTTTAGAGGAAGTTAGTGCAATAATCCAAGGCGAAACTCCGATCAAGAGACCCGAACCGGGCAGCTTTGTTTTGGATTGCAACATACGGAATAAAAGTTTTCCTCGATCCCTTTGTGACCTAGGTTCCAGCGTGAACCTCATGCCGCACTCTGTTGCGATATCCCTAGGATACGACAAGTTCAAACCTACCAAAATAACTCTGGTTCTGGCCTATAGATCCGTTAGATTACCTGAGGGAGTGCTTGACGACGTGCCGATAAGGATTAATGACTGTCACGTCCCAACGGATTTTGTGGTGCTGAAATACCGAAATGAACAAAAGGATCCCCTCATTTTAGGTATACCGTTTCTAGCTACAGCAGGTGCGATAATTGATGTCAAGGAGGGTAGAATAAGTCTAAACATTGGAAACATTCCGATGACCTTTGACATGGATAAGCTGATAAGACGACCTTAATTGATAAACAGACTTCCTATGTGGATGATATCTGTGAATTGACTGAAGAATCTTTCATAAACCTGTGCTCAGAAGATCCCCTGGAGAAAATACTCACATCTAGTGAACGACAAACATTTAGTGTCGACAGTAGAACTGAGGAATACACACGATTAATGGACGGGAGTATGGAAATAGCGAACGTTGATGACATAGAGGATGACACTTTGGAAATCAACGTCGATCGATATTTAATGAAAGCTGTGGACCGACAACCATCCTCCTTGGAGGAATGGGATCCCGACAAAGCACCAAAAATTGAGTTAAAACAGCTACCCGCTGGACTCAAATATGCTTTTCTCTATAAAAATTCATACCCCGTAATCGTGAACGCCAACCTGACCAATGGAGAGTTAGCTTTGTTATTAAGCAAACTACACAAATATAGGAAAGTCCTCGGATACTCTCTCGAGGATATTCCTGGCATTTCTCCAGATCTGTGCATGCACCGGTTTCACCTAGAAGACAGTTCAAAATCGTCAGTGGAACACCAAAGGAGACTGAACCCAAACTTGAAAGAAGTTGTTAAAAAATAAATAATTAAACTTCTAGATGCCGGAGTCATTTACCCGATTTCAGATAGCAATTGGGTTAGCCCTGTGCATGTCGTAACAAAAAAGGGCAGAATCACTGTAGTAAAGAATGACAAGGACGAACTCATTCCCTCGCGAACTGTCACTGGACATTGAATGTGTATCGATTATAGGAAGCTAAACGCTGCCACTAGAAAAGATCACTTCCCTTTACCCTTCATTGATCAAATGTTGGAAAGATTGACAAATCACCAATACTACTGTTTTCTTGACGGATACTCTGAATTTTTCCAAATTTCTATACATCCTGACTATCAAGAAAAGACCACCTTTACATGCCCTTACGGAACATTCGCATACCGTAGAATGTCATTCGGTCTTTGTAATGCCTCTGCCACCTTCCAACGATGCATGATGTCAATCTTTACTGTTATGATAGAAGATTTCATGGAAGTCTTTATGGACGATTTCTCAGTATATGGATCCCGTTTCAAAAACTGCCTCGATAACCTATGTAAAGTTTTGGAAAGATGTGAAGAAAAGAACCTCGTTCTAAATTGGGAAAAATGCCACTTTATGGTTAACGATGGAATCGTCCTAGGACATAAAGTGTCCGCTGCTGGTATAGAAGTAGATCGGGAAAAGATTGAGGTAATGACCGGTCTGCCGGCACCCACAAACGGAAAAGACGTGAGACGTTTTCTCTAACATGCCGGATTTTACAGGAGGTTCATAAAAGATTTTAGCAAAATCGCTAGACCTCTCACATCCCTTCTCTGTAAAGAAGTTAAATTCGACTTCACAGCAGAATGCGTAAAGTCTTTTGAGGAAATAAAGAAAGCCTTGATAACCGCCCCCATCGTACAAGCACCTGACTGGAATCTTCCTTTCGAAATCATGTGCGTTGCGAGCAAGTTTGCTGTAGGAGCGGCTCTGGGCCAAAGGAAAGACAAAAAGCTACATGCAGTTTATTATGCCAGTCGAACACTCGAGGATGCACAAAGGAATTACGCAACAACAGAAAATGAACTGCTTGCTGTAGTTTATGCATTTGAAAAGTTTCTCCAATATCTGGTCGGTTCACGAGTCATTGTCCATACTGACCACGCTGCAATTAAATATTTAATGCAAAAGAAAGATGCGAAACCACGACTCCTGCGATGGATCCTTCTACTTCAAGAATTCGAAATCAAGATTAAAGATAAAAGAGGAGTAGAAAACGGAGTTGCAGATCATCTTTCCCGGATAAGAATAGAAAACGACGTCCCTATCGATGACTTCTTACCAACTGAAAACGTTTACCAAACGGATTCATTCATTGGGAATGTATGTCTCACTTCCGAGGACCAGTTGATCGACGACAACGATGCCATGTCGATCGATTACAAGAATACCAGGTCGATCAATGACAACGATAGTATGTCGATCGACACTTCAGATTATCTGAGCAAAAAGATGAATCCTAGAATCCTCACCTTCGATATAAAAGTTAATGTCGCGTACAACGAGCTGTACCCAGACCGCGCTTCCCCCGTAGATGAAAGTCTGTATCGGGAAGTGCACGCGGTGGGGAAAGGTTCAAAGATCAGACCTTGGTACGCTGATATAGTAAACTATTTAGCTGCTGACATAGAGCCCGAAGAGTTGCGAGGATATACAAGGAAGAAATTTTTAAGAGAAGTTAGGAGATATCACTAGGACAAACCATATCTCTACAAACACTGCTCTGCCGGGATGTATAGACGCTGCGTCGCCGAAACTGAAATACACGAAATTTTATTCCAATGCCATGGGTCTGATTATGCTGGGCATTTTGCGACCTTTAAAACGGTATCAAAAATCCTTCAAGTAGGATTCTGGTGGCCAACCATGTTTCGCGATGCTCATGCATTCATAGCACAATGCGACAGATGTCAACGGAGAGGAAAAATCAGTAAAAGACATGAAATGGAAAATCTATTCTAGAAGAAGTAGAAGTATTTGACTGTTGGGGAATAGATTTCATGGGTCCTTTCCCTTCCTCTTACGGGAATAAATACATCTTAGTCGCTGTTGATTATGTGTCAAAATGGGTCGAAGCAGTAGCTTCCCCAACGAATGATGCGTCCGTCGTTATTAAGCTTTTCAAAAGCATCATCTTCCCAAGATTTGGAATTCCCCGAGAAGTCATAAGTGACGGTGGATCCCATTTCATTAACAAGATTTTTTAAGGACTATTCCGGAAGAACGGAGTGCACCATAGAGTTGCTACACCATACCACCCACAGACGAGCGGGCAGGTAGAAGTCTCAAATCGACAAATCAAAGAAATCTTAGAAAACATTGTAGGAACATCTCGGAAAGATTGGTCTAGAAAATTGGACAACACACTCTGGGCATACCAGACCGCGTTCAAAACCCCTTTAGGACCTACCCCTTTTCACCTACTGTATGGGAAATCATGTCACTTACCAGTCGAGCTGGAACACAAGGCAGTCTGGGCTATTAAATTATTAAACTTTGATATCAAACCGGCTGCCGAAAGGAGGCTCATGCAGCTCAACGAGCTGGATGAGATTAGACATTCAGCCTACGAGAGTTCGAAGATATACAAAAAAAAAACGAAAACATATCACGATAAAAAGATCATTTCCCAGCACTTTGAACCAAACGATCAAGTGCTGCTATATTACTCTCGGCTAACACTGTTCCCCGGAAAACTCCGATGTCGTTGGTCTGGTCCTTTTACTGTTGTGAACATAAATCCTTATGGAGCCATTACGCTTATAAATAATAAATAAGACGAATTTACTGTAAATGGCCAACGAGTAAAGCACTATTGGGCTAAACCGCCAAATATCGGGCCTATAAACTTAGACCCCTTCCCGATAATTAGAAAATCGAACGTCAAATCAAGCTAAAGACTTAAAATAAGCGCTGAATAGGAGGCAACCCATTTCTAGTCTTTCGATAATTAGGATTTAGTAAAAAAAAAAAAAAAAGAGCTGCTGAAAACATAACGTCTGTCGATTGACGAAGACCCTCCGTCATTGATCGATAATGAATCGACAGATGCGGGCTCATATTAAGTCGACACTTAAGTCGACATTCACACAAACCTGAAAACCCTAAGAACACACTCCCATCTCTTTTCTCTCTCGATTTTCGGCCAATTCCGATGATTTCTTCGCTCACTCCACTCGATTTTCGACCCTCTATCCGTCTAGATCGCTTAAATCACGCATCATCATGGTATGAACACGAAATTTTCTAAATTTTCGTTCTTCCTAGGGTTGAAATAGAGAATAAGCTAGAACCGGGATTTTCGTGCCCTTATAGATCGATTCATGCTAAAGGAGTGATAGAATAGGGACTACTGATCGATTAAACCGATTATAAACGCGATGCACATCGAATTGCATCAATGGGTTTTGACAGGTTCCCGCGAAGGTGAAATCGACCAATGATACACACGTTTCACCGATCGATTGTCGCACCGAAACATTGATCGACATCCACTAGTTCCGTCGATCGATATTGCACCAAACCATCAAACCGAACTGAACTCCTATTTTCGTTTATGGTTTTTGGTTGCAGATGAATGAAAGAAGGACGAACCGACAGTTCGACGTAGGCGGAAGTAGCGCAGCTCCGCCACCACCACCGGTTCGCGACCAATACCCTTGGCCACGCGAGCGCGAAGACGAACCTATCCCGCTCTTTGACCGCTTTGACGACACACGTAAAGCGGCGAAGAGCGCGGCATGTAGAAACCGTGCAATAGTGGACACGTGGGACGACTATGAAAACATAGTCTACAATAGACGTGATCCGAGCTTTGGGCATCAAATTGGGCCTCGAGGACTTGTTCGTAGAGCTGGGTATGGGGAACGTGGCCACTAACCCACATGTTCTCTACCCGGAGCTGGTCCACCAGTTTATGGCCACGGTGAATGTCTGCTATGCCAATGAGATCGCAAAGAGAGCTAACGAGGGTGTCTTGACCTTCTTCATTCGCGGTATCCTCTACAGAGTCCCTCTCTCAACTCTCACTATCTACGGGTTCGAAAACGATCGTCAGCATGCCATTGTACCCGAATTCCCAGGGATTTTGACATTCTGGGAGCACATAGCTACCGGTTACTACGAGTCCGCCAAGACTTTTTAGACAAACATCCGTCCCCCGACTCTGCGCTACTTCATGAAGGTCCTTGCCAACACTCTGTTGTGCAAAATGGAACCTAATAAGGTTCGGGTGCACGAGCTCACATTAGCCTATTACGCAGTGAGGATTTTGGTTCACATGGAGGATATAGAGGAGCCCGCGGACGACGTGTGGCCCAACATTGGAGCCATCTTTGCTGAGCATCTGGTCAAGCTTAAGATGAAGCTGTTTCAGTCACAGGGAAGGAAGAAGGAGACGGTCAGGAGCCTTCTTACCCCGATTTTCATACATTGCGGAGTTCCATTAGACGATGCTGAGATGGATGACCGGATCGTCTACATGGATGCAGCGCATCTCACGAGCACTTAGTGGCTCAAGGGAGACCGTGACTGGTGCTTCAGAGATGAGAATGGCACGCACTTGCTGAGGTTGCCACTTCGTACACTCACGGATTTCGACCACGGCCTTGCTAGCATTCAGTTCCGCCCTGACCACCGCCTCCTCCACGTCCCAGCTACCATGCCGCGACGTTACACGGTCCAGGGACCTGGAGGACCTCAGCCGCATCAGCCCAAGGCCGTACTCCCGCCATTCCCACCTATGACAGACATGTCTACACACTCTGAGGGAGATTTCCAGCGCGTCGTAGTCGATGCTCTCACTGCCATATGGGCCAGAGTATTGAGATGTCGCTGTTCAAGCAGGAGGAGTGTGCGAGCCAGCTCACCATTGGCAGCAGGACCATGACGCCAGCGCAGAGGCACCTCCAGCGACGACACCACTGATGAGGACTAGTCCTCATATTTCTATCCCTAATTACTAATGTTTTCATTTACTTTCGTACTATTAGGATTTACTTTCGAACTTATTATTCTATGTTATGACTGGAGTTTATCTATTTTGCTGACCTTGCATGTATTTGGATTGTCTAACAGAGCTAACCTAGCCGACTGATACTTATGGGTTAGATACACTGACACGATGCAGCTAGCACATAATTTTTCTGTCTCTGCGCTATCGATCGACGACGAAATCCTTATGTCGATTGACTGTGATGCGTTATGTCGATCGATCAAGTGTCGTATATATCGATCTACACTCGAGATGGATGGGTACGAACATTCTTTTCTCTTGTCTAACATTTTAACTTAGTTGTTATTTTTTATTTTCTAACCAACCAATCTTAGACTGAATATCACTGGGGACAGTGAAGTTTAAGTCTGGGGAAGGTACTTACTGATATTAGTTTATTCATGAATTTGTAAATCATATTTTCAAACAAAATTTTTTTATTGAGTCAAGAAGGGGATAATAATCTTATTAGATTTTTGCTTGTTATCTAACCACTCTTTTAGCACCATTTTAAACTTTCTGATTGCACATAGTACTAAAGATACTAAAGTGGATCAACCTGTCAACTGTCCACACTTGATGAGATTGTTTGAAGGAACCAAAGCTGACCTCTAACACTAAATTTGACACAACTGCTTGTCTTGGGGCTTGGTATACATGGGATCGGATTCTTCAAACAAGTCTGGAAGGTAAAGCCTTGTGTAGATTTGTCACATTTTCTCTCTCTATTTTGACACTAGATTTATAAGTAGATTTAATTTTTTTTTTACTATTATATTAAATAGGTTTTAGTTAGGTGGAATCCGAACAGGACTTGGTGGCTACAACCATTAAGGCTTGCTTCATAAAGATTCCAACAAAAAGAATTCGAACGGAACTTGGTGGCGACAATCATCAAGGTTCGATACATATGAATTCTTGGATATAGGTCAAAAAGAAGTGAACAAGACTTGGTGGCAACCACCATTAAGGCTTGATTCATGGAAGCATGTCCAATCATGGTCAATGAACCTGCAATAAGCAGACTTTGACTAAAGAGAGAAATTAGTAGAGAAAAAAGATAGGAACTAACTTTTACCTGCAGAACAAGATACTTGTTTGAGAATCCTTGCATCCTGTGATCGATACTCCCAAGGTAAAGCCTACACTTTTATTTATGCAAAGATATGAGGTTGGTAGAGGGGAAAGTCAGACAAGATCTATTTACGTTGCTGGCTAGATGAATTTGGTTGCTAAGCTAGGATATGGTATAAAGTGCTTTTGTGATTAGTGTTGGACCCAATTTCGGTCAGTACATTAATGGGCCACGATAAAAGATACGGGCCGTAAGGAACTAAGGCCCATAGCGAGCAATCGAGCTCGAAAACGAAGACTTTGGGGTCTCGGAGATCGCGGAGCAGTTACGAAGATCACGAGGTCGACTCACTATAAAGGAAGAGGAACATACATGAAGAAGGACACGTTGAAAACCCTAGAGAGAACTACACACATACATCGACCTTGTTTTTATCCCAATCTTAGATCCTTTCTTTACCGATCTCATTTGCATCATTCGATCTAGTTCAACTCATTGTATTCGATCTTATTCATCAATAAAGTCCATTTTTACCTACTGGAAACTGTTTACATCGTTGTGTTCTAAAGATATCGTTGCCTACATCATTTGTCTTCCCTAGATCAAACTCCCGAACACTATCAAATACTTAGTGTAGAATTTAGGTTCTACATTTTGGTGCCAACTGTGTGGAAGATAAACGAAAAACATTTTTCTAAGAAACCGATCTAAGTTTCCTAAGCGCGACTATGGATCCCAACCAAACCGTCGGAACCACACCCTCAGGAGTCAACGACATCGACCCTATCGGATCCGACTCGGAGACCGAAACCACACCAACTGGGTTGACGGGAGCCAACGACGCGACCGGAACAACCCAGACGCAATAAATCCCTCCGATCGGAACTTTAAATCAAGATCGATCTCTTCCGATCAACCAGACATCGATTCCAGAATGAGTCGGAACTCGAGTCTTAAACTGTCCTAGGGACAGACAATCCGCCGATGATCTGACCCGATCTCAATCCAGACCAATTTCGCCGACCCCTCTAGCCCAAACTCGAGAAGAGGTGACATAACTTTAAGGAATGGTCTCGTGTCTAATCGGCGAAATTCTTAACCAAAGGATCGCCAATCAAACCACTGCTAACTGACTAGACCAGGCAGAGAGGGAACTCGCAGAGTATCGAGCTGCAAACGCTCGAGAAAGAAATCAAACACCTCTCGATCCGTTAAGAGGAGCATCGAACCCTCAAAATGCCGGCCTGTTCGGTACTCCGGAGATCCCAAGTGCTCAATCCGGATGTTAGATGGGAGAAAACTCACAACGACCCCCGTCGCAGGGCATGACCCACCGAAGCTTAAGCTACAGCGGATTGGATGAAATCGACACTGGGCTTCAACGTCCACGAAGCACTCCGATCCAATTCCAGAACGGATCAACGGAACGGCAAGGGGAATCAAGAATGCGGATCTCACCGCCAAACCATTCGATCCCCGCAAATTGAACTCCATCCGCCACGAGGACCCTCCATCAAGCGGGGTTTGATAACCTAACAGAACAAGCTCGGAGGCACGATTTTCATGCTCCCGTCAATATCGACTCCCAAAGAGAAGACTTAGGGATCCCGCGTGAAACCGGAGCGTTTCAGAATTATATCGAGAGGAACGACGCCGAGTTCAGAAGAATACATGCCATCGTACATATGACTACGAGCTCTGCCCCATATATCGACATGGTCATCGAGGAAACAAGAAGGACTGCATTTACAAACAAAATTGCCAGCGTGAGGCTGCATCATGTTGGGAAATTTAAATTCCCCGAATATGCAGGAAACACGGACCCAAAGGCCCACGTATGAGCCTTCCGTCTAGCAATATCAAGAGCACACCTCACCGACGGCGAAAAGGAGGCCGGTTACTGCCGCTTCTTTGCCGAGAACCTCACGGGGGCCGCCCTCGAATGGTTCGCCGGACTAGAAAAAAAATCGATTGACAATTTCACCCAGTTGGTATCTACGTTCCTCAAACAGTACTCAGTCTTCATAGAAACAAGAGTTACCGAGGCAGATCAAGCAAGCGCCTTTCGAGCCGTTGAGAGCGTACATAAACAAGTTCCGAGAAATCAAAGCCAAGATTTCGCATCCAAACGAAGTCGTCGCCTTGGCAGCACTGAAGAATGGCGTTTGGTTCTCATCCAAATTCAGGGAAGAACTGGCAGTACGAGCACCTATATCGTTGGATGACGCCTTACACCGAGCCTCTTACTTCGCCACCCACGAGGAGGAGGTCACAGCCTTAAAGGAGCAGTATAGCGCGAACAAGAATAATGCAGCCAAAATGCCAACCGCTCCTAAAGAACCAGTGACCAAAGGGCAACATTACTATGCAATAAACAACTCACCGCAAAAATCTTCGACATACGACCTCAGCAAATATTGCTCTTTTCATGACCGCAAAGGCCACTCGACTGAAGAATGTCGAGCGGCACTTCGCAGTCAGAACGAAAATAAAAAAACCAGCGAAGAAACCGGAGAGGAAGAGGAAGAGCCAGTGACTCCAAAATCTAACCGAAAAGCCAAAGTCTCAACGAACAAAAGAGGGAGGGAAACCGAGCCGGAGTCGCCAAGCTCTCCACCCCAGCTCCGAAGAAAAGAGTCGACATGATTTCGTGGGGGCCAAACAGCAACACAACCGACGAAATCAAGAATCAAACTAAAGGGAAAATTTGCCATGACCTCCCTAAGATGAGCTTCACAATCAGTTGCAGCCTTCTTCTTCTCCCATTTCTCCTTTAGGGATACCAACACGTCCAAGTAGTTGTCCGCCAGAGCCTTTTTGGCGTCATAAGTTGCACGACGAAGGTCGTCAGAGAACTTATTAGCAGAAGATTCAACCTTTGACTCCAAAAAGGAAACTTGCTCGAGGGCCGATTCCCTCTCGTTACTCACAACTCGCAGACGAGCTTCGAGCGAAGCAGCCTGATTCCCCAGCTTTTCAGCAGCGGTCAGTTGAGCAGCATTGGCACGCTCTCGATCCTGAGCCATCTTCAGACCAAGCTTTAGCTCTCGAACGACCTTCTTTATTTCATAAAGCTCGTCAGAACGTGGAACATCCTGCAGGCGTTTCTCTAAAGTCGCCGCGAACTCATTGTTAGCCTCCATAGTCTGGAACATAACAAATCAGCACATGCAAAAGAAACCTAAAATTTAAAAGGATCGAATGTCGAAAAGAACGACCTTAGCATGGGCCACAGCCATCTTCACATAAGCCTCGCGTTCCGTCATATTTCGCTAAGAAGGAAGCGTACACCCAGCAGGTTTGAAGTGCCTCACCAAGTGGGCAACACTATCCGGGTCTTCCGTAATAGGGCAATCGTTGGAGTGAGAAAACTGCCAATAAAATGGTTTAGCAACAACCGCTTCACCCGAAATACCGAGACGATGGCCTGAACCATTCGCTTTAGCCTTCTTCGGGGGGCGGTCACGTCCCTCCGAACCTGTCGGGCTACTCGACTTAACACGAGCAGCAGACTTTTCACCCTGGAGGTTCTTTACCTCTTGGGCTGAAGCCCGCGGAAGTCGGGTCTCCTCATGAAGAACTTCTGTAAGCGCTTCGCTCACATCTCCAGATCGAATGCGTTCCGCATTAATACTACCAGTTCGAGTTCGTACCCTATCAGAGTCGCGAGGGTTTGATCTTCTGATAGACTATGGATTTGACATATTTTCATCCATAGTTTATAGGTGTTTTTACTAATAATTATATTATTATAGAGTCTATTTATTATATTTATAAGATCAGGAATGTTTTGAAGATAAGTGATGATTTTGGAGCATTTTGGAGATATTTGGAGCAAGCACCCGAGATGACCATCGAGATCAACAATCGATCGATATTGGAGAGCTAGAATCGATCGATACACAAGTCATGGTGTCGATCGATAGCGAAGCACGCAGAAGGCCCGTTTGGTCACAGCCGACTTGAAGCCCAAGATTTCACTATTTTACAAGATTGCCCCTGACGTGTTTTACCCTAACTATATAAGCTTTGGCGCCATGTTAGAGGCAGTGTGTGCTTTCTTTGTGTTTCATTGTTTTGTTGATAGTTAGGAGAGAAGATCCAAAGTTATAATTTGTGATTGGAACTCAATTGATATTTATCTTATTTATTCTATGAAGTTTTTATACTTAACCATTGTTATGAATTGCTTACCCATGTCTGAGTAGTTCTCTTGTTAGATTTTAGGGTTTAAATAGGTTAGGAGAGATTAACCCCAACTATAGATTGCTGACTTGTGATAATCATCTTTAGGATTGTTCATTAATCAACCTAGGACCTGCCCTTGGATAGATTCATAAAAGCCATAGCTTTATTCTCATCCTGAAAACATTCTAATAGAGCTATGTTTCTTGCTATGAGCAAGGCGAGAGCTGATCTAGTAAGCTTAGTAAGCATTCATTCAACATGCGCATAAAGCTTGACTGGAGCGCGTCGACTGATATCATACTTGAATAATCGATCGACGGTGCAAAAGGTGTATCGATCGATACGTCCATTGGAACATCGATCGACACTTTCTATAGATCAATATAACGAGAGTTGAGATCATAGATCTAGTTAATAGTCAACAAGTCAATGCTCGCAAAGGCCGAAAGACTTGTTGATCAAATAGTTGAGCTTTACATTATCATGCATGCAACTCATTAGGCATCTATATGATTATAATTCCAACTTTCCTGAATAATAACCCTAAGTCTAGCTATTTCCTTTTTAAGCACCAAAACCCCAAAACTTTCTATTGAACAAATACTTGTTCAATATAAAACTCCAATTTACTTTTAAAAGTCTTAAAACATCCTTGCTTAACAAATAATATTAGAATCTCTAGGTTCCCTAGTTCCCTGTGAATTCGATCCCTAAGCACTACAATTCGACCTCTTATTTGAGAGAGTATTAATCACTCCTTAGGGTAATTTGAGTGGTATCAAATTTGGCGCCGTCGCCGGGGAGCTTTGATAGCCTATTTTCTAATTTTTGTTAAGTATTCTGACAGAAAATTTTTCTTGGATTTTCAGGTACATGCCCAGCAGTGCCAGAAGCAACAAGGAATCTCAACTGCTATTCTCACCAGATCCTGCAGGTTTCGAACGCACGATCCGTAAGGAAGCGAGCTCCCTATCGATCGACAACAACAACTCTGTGTCGCTCGATTATGCTCAACCACCGTCGACCCAGACACCAGTCCCATCGACCGATTCTCGCTCACCCCTGTCGAGCGACAGCACAAAGCTTCCGTCAACCAATAACCTTTACCCGACATCGATCGACTTTCCATCTCGGACATCGATAGATACTGAACCGCGAGCAATGGTTGCCCTTTTGATACTTGTTCGGGACAACAATGGAGACTTACATGACCAGGAGGGTCATCTGCGTAATCCAGTCTGCGTAATACAGCAGGTCAGAGAATAGATGCTCAGGGGGCTGCAATCCCTGAGACTGATGCTACTACTACAGGTACTACCTTACCTGTAGATGAGGCTGCGCAACCCATGACGTTGGCTGACTACAACCGTCCAGATCGCTACTACACCAATAGATCAGCCATCCTTCCTCCTACCATTGAGAGAGATTTTGAGCTGAAAGCGCAGTACTACACACTTGTGGGACAGTTGCCCTACCATGGACTATCCCACGAGCATCCTATGGACCATCTGGAGAGGTTCGAGGAT
>NW_013617529.1:24741-28506 GCF_000695525.1 Brassica oleracea var. oleracea | reverse complement strand
AACATGAATTTTGGAAGTTCCTACTACCAGAAGCCACCGCCGCCTACTCAAGAGAGCAAGATTGAAGAGATGCTCGATAGGGTTCTTGAGGCACAGCAGCGAATAACAGTAGACTTCAATGGGAATATAGATTCTGTCTACACCAACCTGAACACAAAGTTTGAAACTTTGAGTTCTCATGTGAAGAAGATGGAGATACTGGTGGTGCAGACAGGAGATGCTATTAGGAGGCAGGAAGCTTCAACAAGTGGAGTAAGGGATGATGTGATGAAGCAGCACGTGAATGCCATTATTGAGGATGATTTTTGGCAAGTGGTGAAGGAAGAGAAGCTGCAAGAAGGCGATTTCGAGGTAGAAAGTTTGATGAGTTTCGGTGGGTCACATTAGTGTCGATCGACACCAACCACCGAGCATTGATCGACAAACATCAACCAAAATCGATCGACAGGAGTACCAGAGCATCGATCGACAACGTCTACGGAGTCTACCGCGTCTTGCAATGCCGTGAAGATTCTAACTCACGAGGAGTTCGCAGCAAAACACCCACATCCGCCCAGCCCTAACAATGTCCGAATCGATCGACATGCCAACAGTAACGTCGATCGATACTCAGAAGCTAATATCGATCGACAACCGTCACCACCTATCGATTGACGTGCACCTATTACCTACCGAGTGGAAATGCCAAAGATAGATGTGGCACAACTTAACGCACTCAGGCCCAAACCTAAACCTTCAGAACAACCACCGGAGCCTGTTAGGACACCTTCAGATGATGGAGATGATCCTATGGAAGATGATAGGGTTTCTACTGGAAGAACCCTGAGGAGAAGAAAGGAAAAAGAGGCGAAACATCTGAAGAGGGGGGCTAATGAAAAAGAAAAGGAAAATTTCCGAAAGAGAGTCTTCAGGATTCCTCTACATAAGCCATTCGAAGAAGCCTATTACAGCCACAAATTGTGGATGTTCTTCAGAGAAACCAGATAAAAAGAGGAAGACATTAGGAGAATGTTCTGTGAAGCCAGAAAAAAGATGATGAGAAGGATTACATTGAAGAAGAAGAGTGATCCTGGGCAATTTGCAATACCATGCATAGTGCAGGGTATTGAATTCCCACATGCTTTGTGCGACACAGGAGCATCAGTCAGCATCCTACCTAGGGTTATGGCAGACCATCTGGGTCTGCAGGTGGAGCCTTCACAGGAATTGTTCACTTTTTTGGATTGTTCCCAGAAGAGCTCAGGAGGAATTGTGAGAGACCCAGAGGTGCAGATTGGTAATGCCCTAGTTCCAGTTGATTTCCATGTCTTGGATATCAAGTTAAACTAGAACTCTTCTCTACTACTTGGGAGAGCTTTCTTGTCAACAGTGGGAGCAGTGTGCAACTTGCAAACCAACCAGTTGTGTCTAACACTCATCGATCCAAATGCCGACTACGACCCTATCCCAGTCAAGAAGCCACAGACGATCTCCAGAATAATCAATGATCCAGGAATCATTGCAGCTTGCCACTGTGGAGCCGAGTACGAATCTGACTACTCAGAATCGATCGACACTC
This sequence comes from Brassica oleracea var. oleracea, assembly GCF_000695525.1. NCBI lineage: Eukaryota > Viridiplantae > Streptophyta > Magnoliopsida > Brassicales > Brassicaceae > Brassica > Brassica oleracea. The sequence continues at coordinate 26,948 of NW_013617529.1, read as the reverse complement.
ATCCAGTTCCATCGATCGACAAAAGTCACCAGAAATCGACCAACACTACTTACTACAAATCGGTCAACACCTATTTCAACCGTGTGCGAGACGGAGACTACTCGATTGGTAGTTGGGCAGATGAACCCCACCACGATAGCTTTGCAGTAGAAACAATAACCTACACAACAGGAGCAGACAAACTACATGATAGCTTCACAGACGAGGAGCTGCTCAACATGCAAAAGCGCGAAGATACAGATCAGTTTCAAGCAGAAGCCGCTTGGGGAAGAATTCGTTTCAGTCAATCGATCGACACTCGTCACCAGCAATCGATCGATAAGCTTCCTCAACAATCGATCAACATCAACAATACCACATCGATCGACAACCATCCAATACCGAACACCACTGTAAGCGAAAAATATAAATTAGATAACCAGTATCTAACTCCAGACGAATTTGGTATTTTCAGGAACCCTAATGGCTACGCAAAAGCCATAGACGGCCGCACACTACACGTATCGCGAGAAGATATTGCAGATATCCTTCAGACAGCCAATGGAGCAGACAATCTGTTCACGCATCAACGCAGAAACCGCGAACAGAAGACTACAAAAGAATTCTATGACACAGCTGGTGGCATAGACAACAGCTTCAAACAACGATATCACCATACAACTCATCCATCAATCAACACAGACGTCCCAACGGTCGCCACACAGCCAGAATTCAGCAGAAGAGCTTTTGACCTTTATGGTAACATAAGATTTTACTGGGAAGAGAAGGATCCGTATGGAGACTACAGAGATGATCAGGGATACGCCAGAGATCTATATGGAAGTACCACCCCTGTTCACAACAAGGATATCAGATCACTTATGGAAACAGCTTCATGAGATGAACCAGCCTACATATGTCTTCCTGAGCATGCTAGCCAATTCACACAGACAAAGTTGGTACCAAAGATATACACCAAGGACGAGATCAACGAGGTGTTTTATGGAGTATGTGGTGAACATGATAGGAACAAAGAAGCTTTCCAGATGAAGCTTGATGGTGTCTATTATCCATTGAATGATAGTATAAGTTGGCTAACTACTTGCATGAAGGAGATGAAGAAAGACATAGCCAGAATTCAGAACGCGACCGACGTTGCTCGACCTCCATCGATCGACAGCAGTCAATCACCATCGATCGATAGACACCATCACAACATCGATCGACAACCACTTCGCCGCATCGATCGACAGCAACTCATCACGCCCACACACGATGAAGTCTCAACCAAATTTCCACACCAGAGAAGAGATAGATCAGTTGGTAGAAGGGATCTACAGAGCTCTGGAATCTACAGAGGAGAGGCTTGATGGGAGATGTGATGACATCTATTTCCCAATGGATCTTACCATCAGTGCATTGAACTCCAAGGTTAAAGCTATACAAAGGGAGTTGGTGGAGATTCAGAGTTACATTGCGCGTCGACCAGAAGCACCGATTTCGATCGACAGACACAACAACAAATCGATTGACACCATCAGTTCAGCATCGATCGGCAGTGATACAAACCGAGGCCGGCTAGTACCAAAGACGACATCTGACATGTCCAACACACCTTACCATGGAAAGGAGATCTCAGCTGACACTTACGCCGCACTTACCAAACATCAATTCAAACTTGAAAGTCTTGGTGAAAGATTGCCGAGAATTGGTAACAAAACTGCAGCAATGAAGGATAAATGGCGCAGAGGGGATGAAGCAATGAGAGACCTCACTGGTACATGGTTCAACAAGCGCAAAGAGGAGATGGATACTTGCTTTCCAACAAGTCCCAGTTCTCAACACTACTAGCCAAAACACCTCCAAAGTCAATCTAAATGACTATAACAAAGCGCTGAGTGGGAGACAACCCAATATTAGGTAATATTTATTAAGTTTTCATTGATTTACTATTTATGTTGGTTTTTAATTATTGCAGGTCATATGAAAAAAAAAAAAAAAACAAAACAGAAAGAAGATCCGAGTAGACGATTGCCATCTATATCGACCGACGCGAACAAGTCGACATCGATCGACATAGCACCTGCATCGACCGACAACAACATTCTTGAATCGGTCGACATATATTCCGGTCTGGTATATCGTTCCTATTTTACACTGGGGACAGTGTAGTTTAAGTTTGGGGGGAGGTTTACTGATATTTATTTACTTATTAGTCTTATTATAAA
>NW_013617529.1:6018-24529 GCF_000695525.1 Brassica oleracea var. oleracea | reverse complement strand
TGACACAACTGCTTGTCTTGGGGCTTGGTATACATGGGATCAGATTCTTCAAACAAGTCTGGAAGGTAAAGCCTTGTGTATATAGATTTATCACCCCTTCTCTCTCTATTTTCAAGAATTTCATAGGTAAAGGATTAGAACATGATTTGGTGGCTACAACCATTAAGGCTTGCTTCATAAGAATTTCATAGGTAAAGGATTCGAACAAGACTTGGTGGCTACAACCATTAAGGCTTGCTTCATAAGACCTTCATAGGTAAGGGATTAGAACAGGACTTGGTGGCTACAACCATTAAGGCTTGCTTCATAAGACCTTCATAGGTAAGGGATTAGAACAGGACTTGGTGGCTACAACCATTAAGGCTTGCTTCGCAAATAATCCTAGGATATAGGTCAAAAAGAAGTGAACAAGACTTGTGGCAAACACCATTAAGGCTTGATTCATGGAAGCCTGTCCAATCTTGGTTAATGATCTTGCATATAAGCAGATTTTTAACCAAGAGAGAAAATTAATAGAGAGAGATGATATGAACTAATGTTTACCTGCAGGTCCAGATACTTGTTTGAGAATCCTTGAATCCTGTGATCGATATTCCCAAGGTAAAGCCTTCACTTTTATTTTATGCTAAGAAATGAGGTTGGAAGATGGGAATGAAAGACAATTTTATGCTAAGGTGTTGGCTAGATGAATTTGATATGATGTGCTTTTGTGATTAGGATTTCTTAGATGTGGATTGCAATATTGTAGAGGTGATGATTCCAAGTTTTAAATCATGTGAGTCTCTACTGTTTTAAAACCTCTTTCAGAGAAACTGCCTGTTTGTTTTGCTTGAGGACAAGCAAAAGGGTAAGTCTGGGGGAGTTGATTGACTATGGATTTGACCCATTTTCATCCAAAGTTTATAGGTGTTTTACTAATAATTATCTTATTATAGAGTCTATTTATTATATTTATAAGATCATGAATGTTTTGGAGATAAGTGATGATTTTGGAGCATTTTGGAGATATTTGGAGCAAGCACCCGAGATGACCATCGAGATCGACAATCGGTCGATATTGGAGAGCTAGAATCAATCGATACACAAGTCATGGTGTCGATCGATAGCGAAGCACACAAAAGGCCCGTTTGGTCACAGGCGACTTGAAGCCCAAGATTTTAATCTTTTACAAGATTGCCTCTGACGTGTTTTACCCTAATTATATAAGCTTTGCCGCCATGTTAGAGGCAGTGTGTGTTTTCTTTGTGTTTCATTGTTTTATTGATAGAAAAGAGAAAAGATCCAAAGTTATAATTTGTGATTGGAACTCCATTGATATTTATCTTATTTATTCTATGAAGTTTTTATACTTAACCATTGTTATGAATTGCTAAGCAATGTTTGAGTAGTTCTCTTGTTAGATTTTAGGGTTTAAATAGGTTAGGAGAGATTGGCCCCAACTATAGATTGCTGAGTTGTGATAATCATCTTTAGGATTGTTCATTAATGCCTGTTTCTAGATTAGCTACCTAGAACCTACCCTTGGATAGATTGATAAAAGCCATAGCTTTATTAATGCCTGTTTCATTCAACCTGCGCATAAAGGTTGACTAGAGCGCGTCGATCGATATCATATTTGAATAATCGATCGACGGTGCAAAAGGTGTATCGATCGATACGCCCATTGGAATATCGATCGACACTTTCTATAGATCAATATAACAAGAGTTGAGATCATAGATCTAGTTAATAATCAACAAGTCAATGCTCGCAAAGGCCGAAAGACTTGTTGATCAAATAGTTGAGCTTTACATTATCATGCATGCAAATCATTAGGCATCTATATGATTATAATTCCAAATTTCATGAATAGTCTAGCTATTTCCTTTTAAGCACCAAAACCCCAAAACTTGCTATTGAACAAATACTTGTTCAATATAAAACTGCAATTTACTTTTAAAAGTTATAAAACATCCTTGCTTAACAAATCATATTAGAATCCCTAGGTTCCCTAGCTCCCTGTGAATTCGATCCCTAAGTACTACAACTCGACCTCTTATTTGAGAGAGTATAAATCACTCCTTAGGGTAATTTGAGTGGTATCATCTTCTCGATGCCATGTTCCCTTGGCAAGCAAAACGAATTTAAACAAAGCACTATGGTAAATCCTAAGACAAAGTGAAGCTTTATAAAGATCAAGGCCTCGCCATAACTCAACGACCCGAGCAAAAAGAATCCCGAAGACTAAGGAAACAAAGATATTCCAAAACATTATGCTTATCCGATAAGAATATCTGAAACATCACGATCAAAGATCGCGAAAAACAAAACGCAAAAAAATATTAAACCAAAAATTAGCTAGAAGCGGAATCATCGGGGACAAACGACCCCCCGATTTGATCCACTGAATCCTCAGAGATTGAGGAAGATCGAGCTCAGAGATCGACCAATCCGGCACGGCTGCTGAAGCAACGAGATCCTCACAATCCCCTTCCATATCCTTTAAACGAGCAAGCTCCGCGTCTACGGTTAGGCCCCCGTTCTTGAGCTGGTCCAGAAGATCGATGTTGGCGGTCACCTCTTGCAATTGGATCTCAGCAGAAACTTCCTTCTTCTTGCTCGACCCTTTATCCTTCAAAGATTCGAGGACCTCTTGGCACAGCTGCTCGATATCACGACGAGCAATGTGAGAAGCACGACAAATGTCTCGATCCCTCTCGACCTCAAGCGCCGCGACCTTCGCCTTCTGAGCAACCACCTGGGTCGTAAGAGCCTCGTTCTCACGGTGAATTCTCCTCCAATCCTCAGTCAAAGCCTCGATCTTTTCGGCATCCTCTTTCCCTTCTCGCTTGGCGGCTTCGAGCTCCCCCGAAAGCCTCTTAATCTCGGAACCGATGTTCTCTATTTCCTTGTCGTTCCGAGAAGCCACGACGTGATCTTCCATCATTACAACATATTCATTAAAAGCTTCCATCACCTGATAAGAAACCGAAACAGGCGAATAAGTACCTCGTAGCAATTTTCCAAAAGACGTAACTGCAACTGTGGCGTAAGCTTCCTTCTCGGCCGAAGAAGCAAGAGATGGGAGACGGCAGCCTGCAGACATCATGCGACCAGCGAGGGAAATTAGGTCACCTTGGGCCGCGAACAAAGAACCGTCTCCCTCAAGGACAAACCTAGGACGAGATGGACCGGGCAAGGTGTCCTTTGACGACCGGCGTCGCTTGCGAGTCGCGGCAACGGTCTCGTCTCCCGAACCAGGGCTCAAGGAGACAGGACACCGCCTCTCCTCCGAAGCACCTACATCGTCAGAGTCATGAATCGAGATCAAAGTAGATTTACCAGAGGCTCGATTCTTTGATACAGACCCAGAAGTACGAAACGATGACCTCCTCACGAGCCGCCTAGTCAATCGATCTGAAGTCTGAGCCCGAACAGAATGAGTCGCAATGACCTCCTGGGAATGTTCGGCCTCATCCTCAGAACCCCCAACCAAAGGCTGTTAGTCCCTTCCGGCATGGCGAAGGCAGCCCGAATCCGAGCCTGATCAAACGAAGACCAGTCCAAACGACCTCTCTGAAGGACTCCGATCAGACCACGCATCTCGTCTGACATCAAAGAACTTTCGAAAGGGGCTGAAACAATCAAAGAAAAATGAGAAATTGAATTGCCAATTCCCCAAAGAGAAAGGCTGACACTCAGATACAAAAAATAACCAATACGCTCAGCCCAACTCCGACGAAGTCGAGAGAAATCAAAATTGCCCACAGATGCTCGATCTACCCTAAAAATGAAGAACTGCTCGCGTAACTTCTCATCGTGATAAGGGACGTCCTCTATGATGTGACGACCCGGGCGCGGAGACACGAGGAAAGTACCAGGACTCTGAGTGATCCGCTGCACCATAACGAGGTGTCGGAATTCACCGACTCCGAAAGATAAACCTTCCTCCCTAGCCCTAACCGAGAACGCAATAAGATGCCTAAGAAAATTCAGGAGAACTTGAGTAAACGATAGTCCAAGCTCCGTCAGGATCTCGAGCACAGGCTTCGGAATCGGGAATGTAAGACCACAAGAATGAAAGAAAGAAAGATAGGCTCCACAATACCCTCCCCGTACGGTTTCGGGAGTCTCAGTTGCACCGGCCAAATCAAGAACGACGGCGCGTTCAACCCCGTACGCCTTATAGAGATTCTCGAGATCATCGGTTGTAGTCGGCGAACGAGGGAAAATGAACGATGAAGACATCTCAAGCTCGGTGATCAGGAAACCTTAAGAGCAAAAGTAAAACGAAGGATGCAAAAAAGAATTGGACTTGAAACGAGAAACCTCACGTATTTATAACCATCCTAACGGCTCTATAATCATCCCTGACAAAGATAATGATGACCTAGGTTTCGCCCTAGCAGTGGCTGATATAGCCGTTACACGTAAAAAAAAGAAAGAAAATGAAATTTACGCGCCAAACAACGGTTTTCCAAGAACCATCAAACCAAAATCGCATCGGTTATCAAACGACAAAACCCGAGTTGATAACTAACTTCCTCTTTTCTTTTCGATCAAATCAAAAGAGACTGGGGGACAAATATTGGACCCAATTTTGGTCAGTACATTAATGGGCCACGATCAAAGATATGGGCCGTAAGGAACCAAGGCCCATAGCGAGCAATCGAGCTTGAAAACGAAGACTTCGGGGTCCCGGAGATCGCGGAGCAGTTACGAAGATCACGAGGTCGACTCACTATAAAGGAAGAGGAACAGACATGAAGAAGAACACGTTGAAAACCCTAGAGAGAACTACACATATACATCGACCTTTTTTTCATCCCAATCTTAGTTCCTTTCTTTAACGATCTCATTTGTATCATTCGATCTAGTTCAACTCATTGTATTCGCTCTTATTCATAAATAAAGTCCATTTTTACCTACTGGAAACTGTTTACATCGTTGTGTTCTAAAGATATTGTTGCCTACATCATTTGTCTTCCCTAGATCAAACTTTCGATCACTATCAAATAATTAGTGTAGATTTTAGGTTCTAAAATTAGGACTTTTTAGATATGGATTGCAATATTGTAGAGGTGATGATTCTAAGATTTAAATCATGTGAGTTCCTGATGTTTTCAAACCTTTCTCAGAGATACTGCTCTGTTGTGTTTTGCTTGAGGACAAGCAAAAAAGTAAGTCTGGCGGAGTTGATAGACCATGTATTTTACCCATTTTTAACCATGGTTTAGGAGTGTTTTAAGATATATTGTTACTATATAGAGTCTATTTTGAGTAATTACAGATTCATGTACTATCTGGAAGAAAATGATGTATTTGGAGCTATTTGGAGACTTTCTGAGCTTTGCTGGATGGTCGATTATTTGTCAGAATATCGACCGATAGTTACCAAGAAATATCGATCGATGATGAGCTCTTCATATCGATCGACGACGAAGCCACCCGAGAGTTTATGACAAATTAGAAGAATTAAAGTTTCACAAAAGTTTCAATAATTACATTTTAAGTCCATGGCCGCCTGTTAAGCTATTTATTAGGGTTTTGTATCATTTTAGAGGCAGACTCGTCTAGAGACCTTTTTAGACCTAGTTTGCAGGAAGAAAGAAGCCACCATTGAAAGGGGAGAACTTAGAATTGGAGAGATCGATCAACACTGCATAACAGAGAAGATGTTGAACTCCTTTGGTTTTATTCATTTTGTTGCTTACTCTATTTACTCATTTTAATTAAGTATTATTCAGACCATCATAACTATGTGTTCCATGAATATGTCTGAGTAATCCATATTGTTAGATTTAGGTTTTTCAATAGGTTGATAAATGTATTACTGACAACAATAATTGTTAGGGTGTTTAGAAATGTAATTCTTTCATCTAGTTATGCTTAAAGCTAAGTTTAGGATTGATCACCCTTTAAATTTAGATCTTAGGATTAATTAGGATCAAGCCATTGCTTGATTCAAGACCTGAAAATAACTAGTATGATCTAACTGGCTAGATACAGACGAGAGTTGGTCTAGTGAGTTAGAGAATTTAGATCAAACCTATTCGTAAAGCTTTCTGGAAGAGGTATCGATCGACGCAGCGATAGCCCTGTCGATCGATATTTTGAAAGGTGTATCGATCGATATTATTATGAATTATCGATCGACACTTTCTCGTGATTAACATACGAGAGTTGAAATCCGAGATCCAGATTAGATAATCAGATTGATTATATTTAAAGTTTGAATTCAAGAATGATTAACATCAATAAACCCCTAAAAACCCAAATTGAGTTTTACTTATCATACCTGAGAATATACCTAAATCTAGCTATTTCTCTCAACTGTTAACAACCCCAAAACAAATCAATCGAGCAATACACTTGCTCACCACTCCATTAACTGCTTTAAAACTTATAAACCATTTAATCTAGATTTATTCCAAAACCATAATCTATTGTGTAATCCTAGAGTCTCTGTGGATTCGATCCCAAAGTACTACATCCGAACCTCTTATTTGAGAGAGTAATTCATCCCTTAAGGTAATTTGAGTGATATCAAAGAGCACCTGGAACGCCAAGCATGGCCTAGAGGCAGCCAAGCCAAAACGCATGCTCCTGTGTACAGACGAAATAAGCTTCACAGCCAAGGAGCAAGAGAAGGTCCTAGTCCCACATCACAACATCCTGGTCATATCGCTCACTGTAGTGAATTGCCTAGCAAAGAGCATATTGATGTGTTAGGGGATTTTTGTGTAGGATCTTTGTGAGTATCACGGAACGATGGACAAGCTTTTATTTCGTATGAATTTAGAGAGAAATAGACTTGAAGAGATGTTTTATTGAGTAACCAAGCCGAAACTACAATATATTAAATAGGAACCCTAGTTCTAGTCGTCTAGCTCTAATCATTAAGTCTTGAAGTGTCGGCTCCCCTTATATAGTTGTCTTGAGGCCGGCCTTAGTCGGTTTGAGTAGGTTAAACTCTTCTATATTCAGAAATATGGAAGGTTCTCCATATCGGAAGATTTCCTTTTCCCGGAGGAAGGGGTTGTCCCTGGGACCGGACCCGAAGTGCTTCCTAGGGGGACCCAGAGCGTCTCCTAGCGGGGACCCAGAGGCTGGTGTCCTGCCTGAGGTCTGGAGGGATTTAATACCTGAGTACTTTTCCCCACCAGTTTGCCCCTTATTTCTCGATTTCGTCATCGAACTCGGGGAATAACCTATGCACTCAAGTCAACCAGAGTTGCTCATGTTCACCAGGGTTCCCCTAGGTAAGACATCGCCCCAGTAATTCTGATATCGCGGGTTCCTCTCAGGCCGGAGCCATACTGTGAACCCGGGGGAGGACTAGTTCCCTTGTAGTAGGCCGGGAGCTGCTGGTATCTTCTTTAACCGTTGATTCTAATCAAAGGTGACGAAGCTCGGGGCTTTCAGCGATGCCTTGGAGATGATGGAGTCTGGAGCTCTGATGATTTTTGAAGAAGAGGCCTGAACGTTTGAATGTGATGCGTAGAGGCAGGTTTGGAGGCTGGTACGAGTTTTGTTGAAGGTTCTGGACGCTTCGAAGGATACGTAAGTCGACTCTTCTTTTAAGAGGTACGTATATTTTTTATCTTTCTGCGAAATTTCCCTTCCTGGGGAGGATTTCCCTTTCTCCTATGAGGACCGAGTTTCCTTTTTTTAATGCTGGTCGTTAAGGCCAAGGATTCTCTGGGATATTTGGAAACACCATTGTTTCCTTTTCCGGCTCTACAAGGAGGGGTGATCCGGATGTATATAAGGGCTTGCGATACCTCCTAATCAGCCTCAATCCAACTCCAGCGCTGATCTCGAGAAAGATGAATCCTGAACTGCTTGCGTTTCCGTCCTCACTCGTGGGTGGTCGTTCAAGGCCACGTCGTCTTTTCACCGATACTTTCTCAACTCCTATTCCTTCTTAGGGAGATGCTCAAAAGGCTGATAGTGAAGTGATCCCAATGGCGCCCCTGAGACGGCGTCGCTCCTGTTTCTTCGATGATGGTCCCCGTTCCGAGATCCGAGAGGGAGATGTTGCTGATATGCGGAGGAAGTATGCGATTCATCCTTCATTGGGGATGAGGAGTACGTCCGTGTTCGAGCGTGTTCCAGATTGAGGAGCGAATGAGGTAGCTATCTATGAAGCGTATCTGGAGGCTGGCTTTCGGGGCGGTATCCCTTCCCTTATAGGTGAAGTGTCCTCTTTCTTCGGTTTCTGTCCTTCTCAACTTACTCCCCTAACCTGGAGGATGACTATCCAAGTACTCGGGAAACTTCATGGATTTTCCGTCGGGGTACACGAGATTCTATACTCCTACCACTTTGCCCCTCTAGTGAACAAAGCAAGGTTTTATCATCTCCGATCCCGCGATGGCACTCCTTTAGTTGAGGAACCTTCAAGGGGTATTAGGGGTAATTATCCCTTTTGGGATAGTTAGAACAACCGGTATGTATTCATGAAGATCCAGGAGCCATTCAGCTATCCTACATCCTGGCGTACCATCGGTAAGCTCTTCTCTTTTATTCGAGCCTTATGTTTACCGTTCCTTTGGGGCCTCGTTTTTATTGATGCTTGGTTTTTGCCATTAGATGTATCTCGTCTGGTTTCCTTTGCTGGAGAAGCAATAGTGAAGCTTATAATAGGAGTTCCCCGAAGATTCCGATGGGTGACTTTTCTGGTGAGCAAGGAGGCCTTGCGTCATAGCCGTATTTGAGGTAAGCCTTCCCCTTTTAGTTTTCGCCTGATAGGACTCTGTCTTCTTATCTCTTGCGTTGCTTTCTTCCAGGGACCGTGGTGAGGCTCTCGGTGTCAGCAATCTATGATGAGGACCAGAAGGCTAAAACACGAACAAGGCGTCCGTTTTATACCCCTCTGCCAAGATTGGCAAGGGCTGCTTCATCGGTTAATGGTTTATCTTCCACCTCATCAACGGGTGCTGAAGCCATATATAATCATGACCCATTGGTGGATGCTCATCGGAGGCTGATTGGCGAGGTGTTCTTTCTCCGTACCCAGGTGCAAGACATGATGGCTCGCCAGGATATGTTGGTTCAGCAGGAGAGGGTATCGACCAGATGGGAGCTCATGAAGGAATGGCTGGAGAAGCGGGTGGAGCACTGGGATCCTGAAGAAGAGTATCGCCGAAATCTGTTACTGTCCGGGGGGATCGACCAGCAGTCGGGGAGTTTTTCCCGGGTCGCCACCCCGAAATCTATTGTGGGGTCGCGATTCTCGGAGGAACCTTCTTTCTGAGTGATTTTTCCTTGTTGTTTTTTTTAAGCTCGAGCTTTTGTCGAATCTCTTTGTTCGAATAATGGCTCTTTGTAGCCCCTTTTGATTTTTTGGAATAACGGCTCTTCGTAATTTTCTTTTTATGCACCCTTTCCTATTGCTTTGCATGCTCTGATGGTAGTTCTTCGAATCTTTAAAAGGACCCTCCCCACCTGTTTCTCGGTTGAGGTGATACTCGTAGGATATGATCGCTCCTTGTTGTGGGAACCGAAATTCGCACCGTCGATTTCCGTAATCGGAGGAAAGTCAAGAAACCCTAACTTTCTCTAAGGTCCCGGATTCTCTGCAGGTGACCGAATAAATGCAGAAAATATGAAAAGATAACAAAATCAAGTTTATAGAAAAGGTAGATCTTATTTCGAATTCGCGTAAGAGCGTTGCGATCATTACAAGAGATTATAAAAGCTTCGGCGGCAAGAGCTGTCAGCGAATTACCTAGTTCTAGCAACCTAAAACCTTAAACCTTGTTGAGTTGCAGCTCGATAACAAAAGAAGAAAAAGATACGAAAAAGGTTTTGATTGATTTCGGACTGAACCTTATGAAAGACTTCCTACGTACCCCTTTCGATGATCAAGCCGAACGTGTTCGATCCAGCTCGACCATCCACCGAACTGGACTGGTCCAGCTCGGCGGATGGACGAGCTGGTCGCGTGTTCGATCCTGCGCGGCCATCCGCCGAGCTGGTCGTGTTGTCCATCCAGCTCGGCGGATGGCCGGGCTGGTTGCATGGTGGATCCAGCTCGGCCATCCGCCGAGCTGGACAGTGTGCTTTGTCCACCCTTCAATAAAACGGGCATAACTTATGCCACATGATGCTGATTGACGTCAGACTGGTGGCATTGGAAAGCTAACTCAAAGTCCAATCTTGTTTCAAAATATGGGCTCAATCAAACCATGGGAAGGTCTTCATCCATAGCTTAAAATCTGACGCGTCTGTGCAGTTCTGCACCTGATCAAAAGGTCCGAACGAACGAGTTGGACTGCTTGTTAGGTTCCGTGATCCATTTCTGTCGAGAGTGTGTTGAGAAATCTTTCGTACAGAAATGTAATTTTTGGACGTTTATTTCGAGATAACCTTTTTTGACCCCATTGTCGATAAAATAATTCTAGAACGTCGTACAACCTTTTCAATAAAAATTATACGGAATTTATATTGCGATAAATATTTTCCGGGGACATTTAGACATTGATTCCGTCGCGACCGATTTTGACCCCAACAGTTAGCCCTCCAGCTCGTTAGAATTGTGAGCTTTTAGCGTGAGGTTCTAGCGAGTGGCTTGGCAAGTTATGCAAGTTAGACGGAATTAATGGTTGAAAAGGTCTGTCGTAAGTGGTCTTCTCGTTCTTCTGAGAGTGGAAGGCGATAAGATTGGGGCTGCGCCTTATGACGGCTGCCTACGTACCCTTGTTGAAGGGATCAAGCCTTTCATAGTTCGACTGTGAGTTAAGATTCTTATGACCTATTTTCCAGCGAGACCTTTAGGGTCTAGTTTATATGTCGTGTAGAGGTTATCAGACATGTAGCTGCCAATGGCATTTTATATGGGTGTAGAGGGAAGACTACGAGTTGTCATCTCGTAATCTAACTCTGCTATATCTGTGATCTGTTTTGTGAGTTTTCCGCAGTGCGTAAACTTGCGAGATTTCTGAAGACGCTCGAATATTCGCCAAGAGACAAATTTTGGGATCTCGTATCAGGGTGTTTGATGCTATGCCTAGAGATGTTAGAGACCAGTGTGCTGGGTTTAGGGCAAGACCTTGGTCTAATCACGGCTTTAGGGGGTTCGATGACTACTTCGACTTACGTTTCTCATATCGTTTTTGACCTTATTCCGTCCCGCTTTAAAGTCCGCGATATGTTCTCGGCTTACGTGACTTGTATGGTAGGAATCAAGCATCCCTTGGAGGACAATTTTTAAGTCTCTCGAAGGTTCTCACCAAAAATTTGGATTTTTTATATAGCGCTATTACCCTTGTGTCGGGTGTTCGAGAGCTATCTCTACGAGATGGCTTAGTCTGTTTAGGATGTTGAGAGTTTGTTGTGATCAGCAACAAAATTATCAGTAGATATTACCGTTTTTGACTCTTCGCGAAGGATACGTGTTTGAGAAGATGTTAGTGCGTATGACTATTTGGTCTTCCAAGAAGGTGTTTTATCGAGGAAGGTATTTTTGTCGACTTCCGTAATCGGAGGAATGTCAAGATACCCTAAATTTCCCGGAGGTCCCGGATTCTCTGCGAGAGCCAACGACAAGTGACCGAATAAATGCGAAAAATATGAAAAGATAACAAAAACAAATTTATAGAAAAGGTAGATCTTATTTCGAATCCGCGTAAGAGCGTTGCGATCTTTACAAGAGATTATAAAAGCTTCAGCCGCAAGAGCTGTCAGCGAATTACCTAGTTCTAGCAACCTAAAACCTTAACCCTAGTTGAGTCGCAGCTCGATAACAGAAAAACAAAAAGATACGAAAAAGGTTTTGATTGATTTCGGACTGAATCTTATGAAAGGCTTCCTACGTACCCCTTTCGAGGATCAAGCCGAACGTAGTTCGATTGAAAGAGTAGAACAAAGAGATCGAACTGTTTGTGCGAGTTCGTCTGGTAATTGGGTGCCAGTCATAGAAATATAACATGTCGAGAATAATGCCTAAAGTTTCTAAGTGTAGAGAGTTCTAAGTCTAAAAGAATTGTCCCTTGCCTCTTCAACCTCAAAGTCCTTATATACTCCTCCTAGAGGCGGTTTGAACTTTCCCTTTCTGCCCTCGGTCGAGTTTATCGTTACGCGGAAATATTCCATTTTCCTTCGATCTTCGTGTTTATCTTTGGAAACTTCACATTTATCCTCCGAATATGAGATTTATCTTCTCATGCAGAATAAAAGATAAACCCTCATAACGATTGGGTTGATTTCGTTTAAAATCGCGAGTGGGCTTCTAGACGCGTTCTGGACACTTTCGGGCCATTTTCTGACTTAAGCGTTTTTACAATTTATCAAAAGAGCGCTTCCGAAACGACGTCGATTCCGAAGAAGGTTCAAATTTCTCGTATAGTGGAGGCAGTTCGAGGTGTTTTGTTAATCGTTGCCGTTTTATACGATCAATTCAAACTTCATACAAGACAACGAGTTACTGCGGTTTTAAATCGTAAAGTTCTGACGGTGACCCTGATCGAGATGAAACAAGAGCATGTTCGATCCAATCCCGAAAGAGGGAGCTACGAGAACAGGACTGTGACAGCATGATCGTCCAAGCTCGGCCACCCGCCGAACTGGACTAGTCCAGCTTGGCGGATGGCCGAGCTGGTCGCGTGTTCGGCCCAGCTCGGCCATCCACCGAACTGGACTGTTCCAGCTCGGCGGATGGCCGAGCTGGTCGCGTGTTTGATCCAGCTCGGCCATCCGCCGAACCGGACTGGTCCAGCTCGGCGGATGGACGAGCTGGTCGCGTGGTCGATCCAGCTCGGCCATCTGCCGAGTTGGACTGGTTCAGCTTGGCGGATGGTCGGGCCGGTCGCGTGGTCGATCCAGCTCGGCCATCCGCCAAGCTAGACTAGTTCAGCTTGGCGGATGGCCGAGCTGGTCGTTTGGTCGATCCAGCTCGGCGGATGGCCGAGCTTGTCGTTTGGTCGATCCAGCTCGGCCATCCGCCGAGCTGGATGGTGTGCTCTGTCCACCCTTCAATAAAACGGGCATAGCTTATGCTACAGGATGCTGATTGACCTCAGACCGGTGGCATTGGAAAGCTAACTCAATGCCCTATCCTGTTTCAAAAGATGGGCTTAATCAAACCATGGGAAGGTCTTTATCCATAGCTAAACATCTGATGCATCTGTGCAGTTCTACACCTGATCAAAAGATCCGAACGAACGAGTTGGACTGCTTGTTTGGTTCCGTGATCCATTTCTCTCGAGTATTTTCCTCAGGAACTTTTGTCGAGAGTGTGTCGAGAAATATTTCGTACAGAAACGCAATTTTTGGACGTTAATTTTGATATAAACTTTTTTGACCCCAACAATGTTTGCTTCTTATTGTCGATAAAATAATTCTAGAACATCCTACAACCCTTCCAATAAAAAATATACGGTATTTATATTGCGAGAAATATTTTCCGGGGATTTTTAGACATTTATTCCGCCGTGACCGATTTTGACCCCAACAGTTAGCCCCCTAGCTCGTTAGAATTGTGAGCTTTTAGAGTGAGGTTCTAGCGAGTGGCTTGGCAAGTTAGGCAAGTTAGGCGGAATTAATGGTTGAAAAGGTCCGTAGTAAGTGGTCTTATCGTTCTTGTGAGAGTGGAATGCAATAAGATTGGGGCTGAGCATTATGACGGCTGCCTACGTACCCTTGTTGAAGGGATCAAGCCTTTCGTAGTTCGTCTTGGAGTTAAGATTCTTATGAGCTGTGTTCCAGCGAGACCTTTAGGGTCTAGTTTATATGTCGTGTAGAGGTTATCAGGCATGTAGCTGCCGATGGCATTTTATATGGGTGTAGGGGGAAGACTACGAGTTGTCATCTCGTAAACTAACTTTGTGTGAACTGCTATATCTGTGATCTGTTTCGAGAGTTTTCCGCAGTGCGTAAACTTTCAAGATTTCTGAAGACGCTCGAATATTATCCAAGAGACAAATTTTGGGATCTCGTATCAGGGTGTTTGATACTATGCCTAGAGATGTTAGAGACCAGTGTGCTGGGTTTAGGGCAAGACCTAGGACTAATCACGGCTTTAGGGGGTGTCATGACTACTTCGTTTTATGTTTCCGTTCAGCTTGGCGGATGGCCGAGCTGGTCGTTTGGTCGATCCAGCTCGGCGGATGGCCGAGCTTGTCGTTTGGTCGATCCAGCTCGGCCATCCGCCGAGCTGGATGGTGTGCTCTGTCCACCCTTCAATAAAACGGGCATAGCTTATGCTACAGGATGCTGATTGACCTCAGACCGGTGGCATTGGAAAGCTAACTCAATGCCCTATCCTGTTTCAAAAGATGGGCTTAATCAAACCATGGGAAGGTCTTTATCCATAGCTAAACATCTGATGCATCTGTGCAGTTCTACACCTGATCAAAAGATCCGAACGAACGAGTTGGACTGCTTGTTTGGTTCCGTGATCCATTTCTCTCGAGTATTTTCCTCAGGAACTTTTGTCGAGAGTGTGTCGAGAAATATTTCGTACAGAAACGCAATTTTTGGACGTTAATTTTGATATAAACTTTTTTGACCCCAACAATGTTTGCTTCTTATTGTCGATAAAATAATTCTAGAACATCCTACAACCCTTCCAATAAAAAATATACGGTATTTATATTGCGAGAAATATTTTCCGGGGATTTTTAGACATTTATTCCGCCGTGACCGATTTTGACCCCAACAGTTAGCCCCCTAGCTCGTTAGAATTGTGAGCTTTTAGAGTGAGGTTCTAGCGAGTGGCTTGGCAAGTTAGGCAAGTTAGGCGGAATTAATGGTTGAAAAGGTCCGTAGTAAGTGGTCTTATCGTTCTTGTGAGAGTGGAATGCAATAAGATTGGGGCTGAGCATTATGACGGCTGCCTACGTACCCTTGTTGAAGGGATCAAGCCTTTCGTAGTTCGTCTTGGAGTTAAGATTCTTATGAGCTGTGTTCCAGCGAGACCTTTAGGGTCTAGTTTATATGTCGTGTAGAGGTTATCAGGCATGTAGCTGCCGATGGCATTTTATATGGGTGTAGGGGGAAGACTACGAGTTGTCATCTCGTAAACTAACTTTGTGTGAACTGCTATATCTGTGATCTGTTTCGAGAGTTTTCCGCAGTGCGTAAACTTTCAAGATTTCTGAAGACGCTCGAATATTATCCAAGAGACAAATTTTGGGATCTCGTATCAGGGTGTTTGATACTATGCCTAGAGATGTTAGAGACCAGTGTGCTGGGTTTAGGGCAAGACCTAGGACTAATCACGGCTTTAGGGGGTGTCATGACTACTTCGTTTTATGTTTCCCGTATCGTTTTTGACCTGATTCCGTCCCGCTTTAAAGTCCGTGATATGTTCTCGGCTTACGTGACTTTTATGGTAGGAATCGAGCATCTCTTCGAAGACAATTTTTAAGTCTCCCGAAAGTGCTGACCAAAATTTCAGATTTTTTATCTAGCGCTATTACCCTTGTGTCAGGTGTTCGAGAGCTATCTCTACGAGATGGCTTAGTCTTTTTAGGACGTTGAGAGTTTGTTGTGATCAGCAACAAACTTATCAGTAGATATTAACGTTTTTGACTCTTCCCGTAGGATACGTGTTTGAGAAGATTGTGGGAACCGAAGTCCATACTGTCGTTTTTCCGTAAAATAAGGAAAGATAGAAACTCTAAATTTCCCAGAGGTCCCAAATTATCTGCGTAAACACACAAAAACGAAAGAGGCAAAGCTAACAGACTATTGAAAGTAAATTGCACAGAGGCGTATTATTGATTTATAAAAGAACAAGGTTACATGATTCGCAAGAGATAAGACGGGCAGCGTTTCGCTAGCCAAGTTAGTCTTACAACAAGAATGAAAAGAGTCTAAGTAAAATCGAGCCGCATAAATTCTATGTTTTCCTAAGCTAGCAGAGTTCTTCCAGGCCTAAAAAATCTCTCTCCCTCGCCTCCGGCTTTGGCTCCTCTTATATATCTTCCTATGTCGGTTCCCCCTTCCTTTCTCGTCTTTGTTTGAGTTTATCACTTTGCGGAAACTTTCCATTTTTCTTTGATCTTTGTGTTTATCTTTGGAAACTTTGCATTTATCCTCAGAACTTGACATTTATCTTCTTCTGAGTAATAAATGATAAACTGTCGTAATGACTGGGC
Source organism: Brassica oleracea var. oleracea (assembly GCF_000695525.1). Taxonomy (NCBI): domain Eukaryota; kingdom Viridiplantae; phylum Streptophyta; class Magnoliopsida; order Brassicales; family Brassicaceae; genus Brassica; species Brassica oleracea. Next base: position 8,444 of record NW_013617529.1, on the reverse strand, counting down.
TTGATTCTGCATAAAATCGTAAGTGGGCTCTTTGCGGCGTCCTGGACTCTTTCGAGCCATTTTCCGACCTAAACGTTTTTACGATTTTATAAAGGGAATGCTTTCGAAACGACGTCGATTCCAAAGAACATCCAAACCCCTAGTATAGGCAATTCTAGGTGTTTTACTAACCGTTATCGCTTTTTACGATCAATCCGAACGTTTTTCGAGAAAATGAGTTCTTGCGGGTTCTGAATCGTAGAGTTCCAATGGTACTTCCGATCGAGACCAAACAAGAGCGAGTTCGATACAATTTTAGGACAGGAGCATTGCGGATGGCTGAGCTGGTCGCACGTTTCGATCCAGCTCGGCCATCCGCCGAACTTGACAGGTCCAGCTCGGCGGATGGCCGAGCTTGTCGCGCGTTCGGTTCAGCTCGGCCATCCGTCGAGCTGGACTGTTTGTTTTTTAGTTCCGGGGTTCGTCTCTCTTTGAAACTTACGCTCGGGAACTTTTACCGAGAGTGTGTTGAGAAGGTCTCCGCGAGGAAATGTGATTTTAAACGTTGATTTCGAGATAACCGTTTTTGACCCCAACAAAAGATGTTACTGCGTATGATTGTTTGGTCTTCCGAGAAGGTGTTTTATCGAGGAAGGTATTTTTGTCGAAAAGCTTATTTTTCAAGCGTCTGCGACGTCTCGAGATACTGATGGTTTGTTTTTCTTTTGCATGCCGCGTTTCATGTTTGAAATGTTTGCGGGCTTGAAGATGTTTCGCGGTGCTGCAAGAGTTTAGTCTTAACCCTTCGTCGGAGAAACCTTTTTGGTTTGTCTGCGGATGTTCGCAGCAAAACCTGTTATTGCTGTTTGGATGCTAATAAATTGATTTGCGATTGAGGAATTAGGACCGAGGGGTCGCGTAAATTTGTCCATGGGAAGAAGCGTTTTCCTTCATAGTGATTTGTGAAGTGCTGGCTTTTCGAGATCTATTTCGTGCATTTTTGAGGATGTTTCGTATTGCTCTGGGAGCTTTGTTACGAATTTTTCCTTACATGCCACGTGTTATGGATAAAACGTAGCGGGCTTAAAGTTAATTGTGGAATGTATCGAACTTGGTCGATTGTCGACAAGTTTAGGTTTTTTTTTCTGTTAACCGTTTGGTGGTTAGGACTGAGTTTTTCTACGAAGAATTTATCATATGATTTCCGACTGTGTGCTATACGATAATTATTCTCTCAATAGTCACACGACATTTTTTGACAAATCGTAGCCGTTAAGTGATGGAGCGATGGTTTCTCAAATAGTTTGGCTTGGCTTGAAGGATGTGTTCACTCAGATAGCCAAGGACGTTGTAGGTCAAGGATTAGACCATGGTACTTTCGTGTTAACATTCAGGTCATGTTAGTTTACGATCGTCCTTAAAGGGGATGCCAAATTCGGGTTCAGACTTTTACTGGAAGGCGTAATCGACCGAAGGCCAAAGAGCGCTTGTCGAGATTGATAGGATAAGTTTGCTGGAGTTATCCATGTTAAGATGGCCGATAGTCATAGAAAACAATTCCCAGCTTTAGGTTTCAGTTATACGATGAATGTTTCGTATAATGTTACCTATAGTCTTATGAAAATTGATTCCTTTTTGTCTGAGGAAGACGTAGCTTAAGAGGTTTGATACATAACCAGTGCAGAGTCAGTTGCGGGACGATTGCCTGCTCGGATGCGACCGAGGGGAACGAAACGCATGTTGCCCCTTGGATTAACGCTTAACGTATTTACCCCTGCCTTTCTCCTGGTCTTGTCTTCCTTAGTGGTTCGTCAAGGCACGTGGCCTTAGCTTCCTATAGAAGTATATCAGGTATATTGCCATGAGAAGCGGTAGGAAGGTGGTTGGAGCTTGCTTTTCTGCTTTGCAAAGCTGTTGATGGTTGAGACCCGCTCCCTTAGGAATTTGCTGTCATAAGATTGATAGGGCTTGTTGTTTGGCAACGGGTGCAACTGTGGCCTCATTGGACTTTTCCTCCTTGTAAGGTGAGCAGCCATAGGCCCGGAGCCGGGGACTGGAACCTGAGATCAAAGCCTGGAGGCTGGAACCCGAAACCTGGAAGTTTGGCTTTTCCTTCTGGGTGAGTAGTAGCAGGAACGTGAGTTTTGCTGCTTCTTTTCTCATTTTGTGTTGAATGAGTAGATGATATGATGTCCAGCACGTCTTGGCTTACAATCAAACAAGAACATGACCGACGGCCTACCGTCTACCAAGGATCGAGAGCGCTACATGACGGGTTAACGGCCGATCCGGCCAAGGTCACGGAAAGTGCAATTCGTAACTAGGCCAGTCTGCCTGCTAACACGTCCCGTCAGACCGAAGCCTAAGGCTTCTCAACCCTTACCCCAATCTGACGTTGTGTTAGCTTGGACAAGCTAATATCAGAAACAACAAGGCATTTACACAAA
>NW_013617529.1:2446-3646 GCF_000695525.1 Brassica oleracea var. oleracea | reverse complement strand
ACACCTCGTGCTTGGCCGTTCCACCTCGTGCTCCACATGGCTGGCTGCATGCCTAAGTCTCATGCAGGATGACACACCCCACGTCCAGATGGCCTGATGCATGACTGAAGTGCATGCAGGACGACACCCCATCTCACACATGGCTGGCCGCATGCTTCGGTCGCATGCACCGCAACACCTCGTGTTTGGCCGTTCCACCTCGTGCTCCACATGTCTACTTGCATGTACAGGTTGCATGTACTGCAACACATCCTGCTTCCCTTGACACATACACTGTCAAGAGCCTGCCACCACGTCCTGAACACATACACATCAAGCCACCTCGAGTTTCTCGGTCGATTCGGCCTATTTCGGCCTTTCCGGTGAATTTTTATCCCGCGATCAATCCCAAATATTTTTCTACGCCCATTCTGATGGCCTGAGTATTTTTAATAAACCCTACTGGGACTCTGATCTTGAGGAAAAATATTTACCGAGCTTTCGGCCTCTTAGAAAAATTTCATAATACCGAAATTTAGGGTTTTTCGCCCTATTTTTTCCGGTCTTCCTGTTGTGCTTCCAAAAGTGTCTTGCCTCAAACATCATTTGAATCAATGTACTACATTGTCTAACCATTTTCTAGTGGCATACTTGACTCATGGTTCAGACAAAAACAATCTGATCGTCCACGACTCGATCACCCAAAGGATACTCGACCATTTTTTTTATTTTTTAATGGGTTTCTACATTCTCTCCCCCCCCCCCTTAACAGAATTCATCCTCGAATTCTAAGGTTCTGAGGGGCCTCCTTCTTCCATCACAGCATCCTCTCGGAAGAACTCAGGGTGATCGGTTTTAAATCGCTCTTCATCTTCCAAAGTAACATGAATCATGTTTTGTCTTCCCTAGAAAACTTGTACTTGAGCAATCTCACGATTCTTCAGCTTCCGAATACGCCGTTCTCCTAATCTGATTGGTCCTTCTGGATACGTAAGGTTTGTCCTCAACTCCTCTAGTCTCTCGGGTTCAACAGTAACTTGGATCCCGTATATGTTTCCGAAGCATGGAAACATGAAATACAGGATGTAGACGCATATCCTCTGGCAGATCCAAACGGTAAGCTACCTCACAAACTTTCCCGATGATCTTGTACGGACCAATGAACATGACCGCAAGTTTCCCGACCTTGCTAAATCTGTCCTTCCCTTTCTGTGCAGTAAC
>NW_013617529.1:0-519 GCF_000695525.1 Brassica oleracea var. oleracea | reverse complement strand
TAACAGCTTTTTCCACCAGATCCGATAAGCTGCTAAAGTTGCTTCCATCTAAACGACTTCCAAGCTCCGGCTTCAATCCGTATATAAAGTTACGGATCATAGTTGCTTCATCGTCACGCCCATCAAAAACATGTCGCCTCAACCTTGTGAACTCAGATTCGTAACTCCTCACTGGCCTATCTCCTTGAACAAGGTTAATGAATTGGCGCTCCAACCGATGCTTTGCTTCTGGAGGAAGATACTTCCTCTCAAACTCTCCCTTGAACGATTCCCATGATGTGATGGTGTGTCCACGCTGCCTGTCTATCCTGTCCCACCATCCTGTTGCGTCGCCTTCCAAATAGTACACCGCGATCTTCTTCTGATACTGCTCCGGACACTCCATAGCCTCAAAGTTCTTCTCCATCATAGTAATCCACTTGCCCGCTTCAATAGGATCGGATCCTCCTTTGAACTTGTAGGATCCAATGTGCTTCATGGTAGATAATAGCTTGGAAACTTCAGGGGGTTGAGTACGCC
>NW_013617528.1:47007-48511 GCF_000695525.1 Brassica oleracea var. oleracea | reverse complement strand
AACTCGTTGATCACAGACAATTGTGTTCTATTCCATGTTTAAACATGTTTAAAAATTGCTCAAGAACACGATTTGAGAATGTGGAGATTCGCGGAGTATACCTGTCTTAGGGTGAAAACGAGTGTAGGAATCAGGTAAAGATCGAAAAATCAAGGGGAATAGAGCCCAAAATTGTTCAAATCGGATGATTATAGAGAGAGAAAAGGGGGGGGGGTCGAATTATAGGGGAAATCGGAGGGGATGAGAGTTCTGAGGTTTAGATCCAAAAAGTTCGGGTTTTGCCTTATAATTCTGTTCGCACACGCATCGATCGATGCGTTTTTTTACAAAAACGCATCGATCGATCGGTTTATAAAAAACGTAAGAGATTTTCGAGGAACGTTTGAGATTTTGTTCGATCGATCGATGGTATAATCTAATCGATCGATCACATTCTTACGGCTTTCGTCCATCTGGTGATCGATCGATTTGTTTTTCAACACAAACGTATCGATCGATCCGTTTATAAAAAAAACGTACAAGATTTTCTGAGGATATTCCGAGGAACGTTTGAGATTTTGTTCGATCGATCGATGGTATAATCTAATCGATCGATCACATTCTTACGGCTTTCGTCCATCTGGTGATCGATCGATTTGTTTTTCAACACAAACGTATCGATCGATCCGTTTATAAAAAAACGTACAAGATTTTCTAAGAATATTCTGAGGAACGTTTGAGATTTTGTTCGATCGATCGATGGTATAATCTAATCGATCGATCACATTCTTACGGCTTTCGTCCATCTGGTGATCGATCGATTTGTTTTTCAACACAAACGTATCGATCGATCCGTTTATAAAAAACGTACAAGATTGAAACCCCAAACACTAGTTCCTCGGAATTTCTTCGTAATATTCCGACGGAATTACGAGGACGAAAAGGGTTTCCTCGGAATTCCCTCGGAATTCCCTCGGAATAGTCCGAGGAAATTCCGAGGAAATAGGGGTTTTAAACCGAAAACAACGTTTTGCGGTTTGAATAACACCTATATAACCCTTATTAAGTGTCTTACGTTAATTATGAAGTCTAAAATTTGTTCCTTACCCCTTAATTAACACTTTTCCGATTGTATGAACGAAATCCCACAACATAAGAGAAACTTTAATGAACGGTAAAGGGAATACTTTCAATTAGTTTTGAAATTTGTTATTTCATCGTTTATGCTAATCTTTACAAAGAATCCTCAATGGTATACATTACAATTGTATAATGAAATACGGCAAAAAAAATTGATGTTTTGAAACCCCAAACACTAGTTCCTCGGTATTTCCTCGGAATATTCCGAGGAAATTCCGACGGATATTTTACTATCCGTCGGAATGTCCTCGGAATATTTTCATTTTACCGGGCAAATATTTCGCGAAAATTGAAATTAGTATTCCGACAGAATTCCGACGAATAATATCTGTCGGACCCTAGGTTTTACAACCACGAGCCACTTCTTCTTCCCCATTTCTTTCTT
>NW_013617528.1:38754-45267 GCF_000695525.1 Brassica oleracea var. oleracea | reverse complement strand
AATTTTATATTTTCGAATTTAAATTTCAAAAATTTTATTTTTTATAAAAAATTAATATTTTTTACATTCTGAGGAAATTAATTATATGTTTTACACGATCAATCGATGCGTTTTTGGACATATACCCATCGATCGATCCGTTTATATAAAAACGTTCGGAATATTCCGAGGGAACATGTCCCTCGGTATATTCCGAACGTGTTTTTATAAATTCGATGGGTATAAGTCCAAAAATGCATCGATCGATGAATATCCCGACGAATATCTCCCTCGGTATATTCCGAGGAGATTTCCGACAAACTAGTGCTCCTCGGAATTTCCTCGGAAATGTGTTTCCTCAGAATTCCGTCGGAAATATCCGAGGGATTTCCGAGGAAAGAAGAAATTCCGAAGAATTATTTCCGAGGACTTGTTTCGTCGGTATGTCGTCGGAATAACGTTATTCCGACGAAATTCCGACGATTTTTTTCTCTCAGTATCCATGTTGTTTTCTTGTAGTGTTGATGTAAATGAGTTCTGATAAACACACCTTTAGTCACCAGTAGGAAGTCAAATCCATAAATTAAACAAATGTAAGAAAACACTTCTTCGTTTATATGATTGCCATCATCCTTCCACCATTTTTTCTTATCCAATAACAAACGAGATGGCAAAACTGATAAAAACGGAAACTACGTAGAAGTTTTGATACACTAACTTTAGATAAGTAGTGAATCTCGAACTTAGAGGACCAGAGACGTAATTCTCTATTTTTGAGAAGCATTTCGTCGTTATTAAAGCCACTGCAATACTGCTTGATCAACAGGTTTTGTCCTTCATATAGAGTAGAATTCTACATCCAACTACAATCTCTATATCGCATGAGAGAACAAACCCTGGTAAGAAACCAGAAAAAAAAACTCCACCGGTTAAATAAAAGATCACCGGAGACAAAAACTCTATTGAAAGGGACATAACGGTTACACAGAACCGACGCGAGAAAGTAGAAGAACGAAAACCAAAGAGATAACATGAGACTGAACCAGCATTACAAACTGCTTGAAAAAATGTGAATTGGTCGTTGACGGTTTAAAACTACCCATCGACAGAGATTGACTCTGAAACGAGCGGTTGTACATCACCATCTCTGTATTCTCGATCACAGTCTCCAGGATTATGATGAATATTAGAAGATATATATTGGTGTAGTTAGTTTTATCAACGCCAAAAGCATCACAAGTCTACAACACCAAGATCGACAATTCTACAAATCCTTCGTAAAGAGTAAAACTACGAACTTGGAGATGTTGTGATTGTAATTGATAACTTAAATAAAAAAGGAAAGCAAAAGGAAGTACGGCCGATCTTGATCAATGAGAGGTCTCTGTTAAGATTCGCCTTGGTTATTGCTAGGGGGGAGAGACAATTTATTTTGAATAGGCACATGATTATTAAAAGACACTTTATTGCATAATGAAAAGACACATACATAATTAAATAAATATATTTACTGAAATATTATAATAAATTTTTGGGATAATTTGAAAAATATACCATTTATGATTTAGAATTTGAAAAATACATTTATTTTTTAATTTTTTTGAAAACTACACTTTTCTACACGTGAAAAGATATTTTTATCTTAATGTTAATTAAAACTAAAAAAATAAAGTAATTGAAAATTGAAACTACTACGTTTGAGATAGGTATATATATTCCTCAATCATACGATTCTGTTAGCATTTTATATTAGATCAATATTTATACTTTAATTTGATATACGTTCAATCTATGATTGAATTATAGATTATATTTTGATAGATTTTCTACCATGATCATTACTGTTTTTTCGTATGTATTTGCCATACCCAGATTTAGGTTTCCAAGAACCTCATTAATTTTGAAGAATTCTGTACGATTGAAATATTATTATGTTTACTTTTCTATTCATCCATCTTTACAGTGGTGGTTGTTATTTATTTAGTTTAAACTTTAGAATTTGATGCAATGTAAAGCAGACATTTGATTCTGTTTGTTTAAGTTATTTCATCACACATGAAATATATATGCAGTTCAAAAACAAAGTAATAGAAAAATAAAGGAAAAAAAGAGATCTAATAGTTTCAAATCAAAGAAAATAATACCAGACATTTAACGATGCAAAGTGGAGAAGATACGCTTTATAATTTGAGTAGTGTTTCAAAAAGTGTTTAAACAAGCTCTATGCTTTGATTAAAATTGGAGAAAAAGAAAAAGAGTGGTGGTGACGTCTCAATTGCATAGGTAAAAACTATTTCTGTTTTTTTTATTAAAATTATCAATGTAGATATTAAGATAATTATAAACATTTAAATTGGATAATTAAGTCATTTCATAATAAATTAGTGTATTTTTCTAAAAAGCTAAAAACTGATGTAGATTTCAAAATATAATCTTATTGGAAGGTATTTTTCCAAATTTTCCCTAAATTTTTTAATAAATAATTTGTAACAAAATGAAAAAACACAAATCTTAAAACTAATAATTGTAGAAAAACAATTATTAGAATTTTTTAACATCTTCTAAAAACTAATTTGTCATTTACAATAAAAAAAATACACAACTCTTAAAATTAAAAGAAAAAAATGAAAACACACAACCTTTAACATTATAATGAGAAGACACAAAATTATAGATGCACACATAATTTATTAATTTGCCAACCTTTTAAGACTAATTTCAGTTTTATAACAAAAGGATACGACCTTCCACATTATTTGGGCAGAAACACCTAAAGGAGAGAAAGAGAGGACATGGGGAAGGTAGAGGATAAGCCGGTAATGGCGATGATAGGACGTAGGAGTGATCTTTCCTCAAGGGCTACTTTGGTTCATGGAACAAGCCCTCGAGTTTTTATATTCTTTGGATCTAAAGAGCTTTTTGTTAATATTCATGGTCTCGCTTATAGGGTAAGTTTGGTTGTATTTTATTTCTTAAAACTCTATAATTCTGAACTCTTTTGCCTTGTTTCTTTTGAAGAATTACATTCAATCAAAATATGTATGTTGAAGGTGTTTACTTAGCTTCATCGTCAATGGGAAGTGCCATGGGTGAGATCAAGCCTGCTGTCACCTCTCTAATCTCATTTCTCGTCAGGTATATACATAAACTACATTTATACATCTGTCTTTATACCAAATGTTTTGAAAAAACAAGAATCATTTGTAACTAATTACAGCTGATCTTTAGATACGAGAAGGTGAAATATTTAGGATAAAAAAAATTTATGGACGTGGACTATTTATAGTTTTTCAAAGCTATATGAACAGTCACAATATTTCAGATTATATGTAGTTATTTTAAAATGGTATCTTTATAATATACTAGTGGTATTCCGGCACGTAGCGCCGGGTTCGTATGTTTTGCTCTTACGTAAATTTACAATTCATTTTATGGTCTTAGTAAAGAAAACATGTTCACAGATATGAAAATGAAAATATGTTGAAAGAAAATGATATTTTTCTAATGCATTTGATTAATCCATACTATATTACTTTGTTTTGAAGTAGCTTAGTTCAAAGTGGAATATCATAAGTGCCTCTGACTAATTGATTCAATAAAAGTAGAATAAAAGGCCGATAGTCGTAACAAATTTAATTTAGTTAAAATTTGGACATATATAAAATAAAGTTGATGTTTTATTTAGAGAACATACTTATACTGTAAAGTACCATGTGGACAGTATATAGAAGGAACGACATTTGAAATTTTATTTAGAGATTAATCTGAATTCAAACATGTGTAATTAATTTTTGTTCATATATTCTTCTTTTTTTAGTTTATGGTAAGAAACTAATTGTAGCAATGGAACATATTAGGAAATGAGGAAAAACATTTATATATTTTGTTTGAAAATTAAAACGAATATCCAAAATAGTATATTAATGAAACTGAAAATTGGAACATAAGAAACCTCCTTATAAATTGTAATAATGCTGAATCATAGATGGCTTTCTTACATATGGGACGTCTTATGTTTGTACGAAGCCATTAATCATTGCGGTGGAAATGGAAAATATGGCCGCAAGTAAAAGAGCATAGATAGGTTCCATTGTTATAATTTTCGAAGCATACAATGCATGTATCGTTTTCTTCTTCTGTAGTTGGAGGCCTATTAGTTTACTCAAGATCGGTGATGATAAGGTCGACGTCAAGTGTTGCAGTCACGTTTTGATCGTAGTATGTGATGGTAAGACTAACTTCAAGATCATCAGTTATGTTATTGTCTTAGGCTGTTAGTAATTTCATCATGTATTGGTTGTCTCTTGAATAAGCAGGTTGAGTCAGGGTTGTGACCTCAGTTGTTGAGTCATTAAAATTACCTTGATGTTCGATGACAGATGGTAGCTGGAAATGATAGATTTTTGTGTGTTGGGCTGTGGATGTAAACTTGGAGTGTACGTTAGGGATTTGCTCCTGAAGGTCTTGTTTGGTGTGAGAACTTATAAGAGAGAAATTGTTCATTATTCATTCTTTGGTTATTTATGTGAGTTCAAAGTTGAAAGCATGTAAGGTGTTATAGCTATGTCTTATAGATGGTAAGTTTAAGTTATCGATTTTCTTGACTTCTTGTAACATTTTGTTTAAAAGATCATTTATTCAGAAGCGTTTTTTTTTTTTTGAGTCAATGGTTTGTGATGAAATGAATGTTTGTTTAAGTTAGATTGTTAATTTTTATCAAGATTATCTATGATAAGTTTTATTTAGTGTGGATTTGTAAGAGAGCATCATAGTATATATTTTTTAATATTGGCGTTTTATTATATTAATAATATAACTATTTTTTTCTAATTTGTTCAGGATTCTTAATTTTCAATTAAACAATGATATTTGTACTATTTATTTAAAGTTTTCTTAGGGTGCTTAGTTTTTAAACCAATTGAATCATAAAATGAAGTGCTAATTTAACTTATTTGTTTAATCGGCAGGAAATCATAAGTCAGGTTTTCGTTCTTATGATCTTACTGGGGCCCATCCTTTCCTCAAGTTCGTTTACAAACTCAACATCTGTTTGTCATTTGGAAAAATAACAATGCAGCATGGTTTTTTGGCCTAAAATGAAAGATATACTGAGCTTTCATAATTACGTTTTTATAAATTAAGATAGGACCCAATAGACTTTAAAGTGACCAAGCAAAGCAAAATGAAAATTTTGAGAAGATTAAACATAGAAAATATTCTGAAAAGTTGGCAACACAAAAAGATTCAGAGAGGAAGGGACTTGCTAAACAGGTTATTAAAACTTAGAAGAAAATTATAAACAAAAGGAGCATGAATAGGCATTAGGCTTGGACACTCCCAATGATGCGAAGCTAACCATTGTGAGGCTTCTTGACGGTGCAGACATCCTTAGGTACCTGCATAACAGCGTTGATATTGTTTGGTAGTGGTGAGTTTAGAACCTAAAGTTTGATAAACTGAGAGCTCCAACTGCGCTGGCGTTATGGCACAATGAACATGTGAAGGAAAAGAATCCACGGGCAGGCACCAGCCATTAGTAGTTTCAATTCTAACGACTTCTCCAGTGCCAAGGAACTCCACAATCTGTTATAATAACAAATGAGATAATGAAAACATGAAGCAATTAAAAAGGATGAAAGAAAGTTATGATTGCACATGTGAGTAAGAATTGAGGACACATGCATTAAGCTCAGAACAGTCACAAACTTGACTTTCTATACACCTTTGTACTTAGTTACCTGAGGAAGTTGACATATCGTGTGCATCTTTGATACCATTGTGGATCTTATTTGCCTTACTGATGTATCTACTTGAAGTTCTATCTGCTCAAGCTCATCTACTCCCATACCGGCTCACCTAGAAAGTGCCTAAAGACATAAGAGTTAAGTAGGAGACTTGAAGTAAGTATTTACTTTTCAAGATGTGTAATGAATCACTCTAAGTACTGTTGTGAATATTGTAGGATCTTGATATACCATGGATTCGACCCATTTTCATCCATGGTATATAAGTATTTTACTATCTATATATTATATATTCTATCCTATTAGGTATGTTTTCACGTTCAGGAGTATCTTGGAGTAAAGTGATGATTATGGAGCATTTAGGAGCTTAAAAGAGATTTCATCCGCGCTGACCATTAGAGGTTGATACGAAGAAGAAGCAATCGTTCGATACACATCCAGTGCCGTCGATCGATACAGAAGAGAAGCCTCGACGATTGAAGATTATGATCGATCGATGTACATCCTGTACCATCGATCGATGTCAAGACGCGAGATGCGCGACTTGATTCCAGCCGACTTTAAACCCAAGGCTTCACCAAATTACAAGATTACCCCTTACGAGTTTTTAACCTAATAGTTATATACTTGCCTAAGTGTTAGGAGGCAAGGGAGCTTTTGGCCACCACTGTATTCTTATTTTCAGCAGAGAGTTTTAGGAGAGAAAATCATAGAGTGATTTGTGATTGGAACTCCATTGATTCATCTATTCTATTCTATGCAGTTTTTATCTATATTTTGTGTCATGAAT
>NW_013617528.1:36909-38094 GCF_000695525.1 Brassica oleracea var. oleracea | reverse complement strand
CCGGGGAGCTTTGATCGCCATTAGATTTAGTGTTATTAATTCTTATTCTTTTCTCTACCCCCATTCTGACACAAAATTTTTTTCTTGTCTTTTCAGGTGCATGCCCAGTAGTACCAGAAGCAACAAGGACAAACACTTGCTATTCTCAGAAGATCCTGCTCACTTGGAACGAACGATCCGCAAAGGCCAGCGTTCCACATCGCTCGACGCAGCAGCTTTCACGTCGACCGTTTCTTACACCCAAAAGTCGACCGACACCCGACCTTCATCGTCGACCGATCTACATCGTTCGACGGGGGACCTTCACCATCGATCGATAGACGTTACGAATGTGGACGTCGCGCTTATGACATCTATGGAGCCAGAAAGTTCAGATGGGAACATAAGGACGAATATGGTGTCTACAGAGATGAGTCTGGATATGCAAGGAGCGTAGTTGGTGAGATGATCCCTGTTACCAAGGACAACATCAGAAAATTCTGGAGAGAGCATCCCTATTTGAGGAGAGTCACATATGTCTTCCAGAACATGCCACTTCTTTCACACCTACAAAACTGGCACCAGAGATCTACACCAAGGACAAGATTAATGAGATGGTGACTGGTATTTGTGGAGCTCAGGAAAAACTAGGAGATGAACTCAAGACATTGGTAGATGACACTTATCAACCTTTGGACAGAGGTTCCAATGAGCTTTTCAGAAGTATGGCAGAGATGAGGACAGAGATTGAGAGTATGCATCACATTCTTGAGAAAGAAGCTACGACATCACCATCGATCGACGCCAACAGAGCAACATCGATCGACGCCAAATGTTCAACATCGATCGATAGGTTCCGCAGGGCATCGCTCGACGTCAAGAAACCTACAGAACATCTTCCCTACACAGCAGCAGAAGTTGATCAGATCACATCAAAGATTTACACAACTATAGACATCATGGAGGACCGGTTTGAGAAGCGGTGTAATGACATCTACTTTCCACTCGACGTCAGACTCAGTGGACTGGATAGCCATGAAGAGTGGTTACAGAAGGAAGTCAAAGCCATTCAGAGGCAATTCGCATCTCAACACCAGATATCAGCATCGATCGACATAGAACTCTCCAAATCGATCGACAGTAAGGCACCAGCATCGACCGATAAACACTTGGTCGCATCGATCGATACCACGTCTACACCAGACG
>NW_013617528.1:36647-36867 GCF_000695525.1 Brassica oleracea var. oleracea | reverse complement strand
TGCATGAGGAACTGAATGAGCTATCAGCATACGCCTACGACAAGATAGGATGGCATCAGTTCAGCATTGAAAACACCCAAGAAAGGCTATAAAACATCTCAAATGCAATACATAAGATGGATGAGAGATGAACAAGAAATGATGAGGCCACAAGAAGTTTCATTGCAGCTTGGTCCAGAATGTGCAGAGATGAGGTGGATGCTTGTTTCCCAACAAGTAG
>NW_013617528.1:36521-36618 GCF_000695525.1 Brassica oleracea var. oleracea | reverse complement strand
TCAAGCTAAATGACTATAACAAAGCGCTGAGTGGGAGGCAACCCACTATTAGGTAATATTAATTGGTTTTCTTAGTTACTAGTATTTACTTTCGTTG
>NW_013617528.1:32177-36404 GCF_000695525.1 Brassica oleracea var. oleracea | reverse complement strand
GATTCCCACTCCGGTCAGGTTTATCTTCCTAACTTGTTACATTGATTACTTATGATTTAGTTTCCACCATACCTCCGACTGTGTTACACTGGGACAGTGTAATTTAAGTCTGGGGGAGGTTTACTGATATAATTTATTCTGATTCTCATAAAAAGATTTTTAATAAATTATGGTTGCTATGTGAAAGGGGCTATGATCTTATTATTGATTTATACTTGAATGTCTAACCACTCTTTAGCACCATTCTAGATTTACTGACCGCATATAGTACTAAAGATGCTAAAGTGGATCAACCTGTCAACTATACACACTTGCCTTGATTGTTTGAAGGAACCAAAGCTGACCTTCAATACTAAACCTGACATAATCGCTTGTCTTGGTGCTTGGTATACATGGGATCAGATTCTTCAGACAAGTCTGGAAGGTAACGCCTTGTGTAGATTCATTCATCACATTTCCTCTCTCTATTTCGACCCTAGAGTAGTTAGTTAGTTTTTTATCTAAAAAAAAAAACAAAATCAGAAATTTATTACTTATTTGGGACTTAGGATTTAGTTAGGAGGAATCTGAACAGGACTTGGTGGCTAAAACTATTAAAGCTTGATTCATAAAGATTCCAATAAAAGAATTCGAACGGGACTTGGAGGCAGCAATCTTCAAGGCTCGTTTCAGTCGCTTCACAAAGAATTCTTGGATATAGGTCAAAAAGAAGTGAACAGGGCTTGGTGGCAACCACCATTAAGACTTCATTCATGGAAGCCTGTCCAATCTTGGTCACTGATCCTGCAATGGAAGCAGACTTTGACTTAAGAGAGAAATTAGAGAGAGAGAATTTAGGAACTAACTTTTACCTGCATTTCCAGATACTTGTCTGAAAATCCTTGCATCCTTTTTTTTTTGGTCAAACTACGATTTCATTGCATTAAGAAAAATTTAGCCTCTTCTAGGGAAAGATGAGTTTACCGATACAAGTTCTGACTTTGCCACTTAGTCAACCTCAACATTACATAAACGAGAAATATGATAAAAGGAGCATGCCTTTAACCGACTGCTAAAATAGTAGTTATCGGTGAGGATGTTGTTCAATTCCGTCCTAGATCCCTTAGTCTTGAGTAGCTTCACTAACGTCTGTGAATCAGATACCACCAACAGGGAATCCGCATTAGATATAAACGCTTCCAGAACCGCCTTTCGGACCGCCAGACAATCAGGGCTGAATCAACATATCTCCTTGAGTCTTTGAAGCTCTGGAACTTGCCTTGCTCACGCCCTTTGAAAACTCCTGCAATACCACAGTTCCGCGTAGATGCATCCCAAGCAGCATCAACAAAGCACACTAGCTTCTCATTATCAAAGGTTGGTAGCGATGGAGGCCCCGCGGAGAGGTTACGTGCTGATGAAGCAACAGCAGCCTGAGCTGATTGCCATTCCTTTGCGTCTTGCACGGCCAGATTGATCACTTCTTGAACCGTAACCGGTGATACCATCCATCGGTTCACATCTAGTTGGTCGAGGTGAGGTGCTAGCGTGGATGCATGCCTCAGGAGTTCTGTTTATAAAAACAATTATATAACTATCAAATCAATCATTAATATATAGTAAAAAGTGAAATTAATTAATCAAAGAGAATGTTACGTTACGTCCGTTTAATCTTAAAGACTACAAAGTTCTCGTCACATGGGATGAGATAGAGACATATAAGCTCCATTTTCGTTTAAGTAAATGAGATAGAGACATACATAAATTTTTTTTTTTGAGGTTGTTTTATTAATGATTTTGCTGTGGAGATGAAAACCTTTATAACCACTGTTCCAGATATTAAATAGATCGATTCCGTAAATCCAAAGCAAACATATGAATGAACTTAAATGGAGATTATAATGGACATTCATGATTTAGGTATTATTCCGGCAAAGGAAAAACCACGATGGATGTTGGAGCCCATAATTCCCTACAGTATGAAACTTTTTAAGTGTAATTAAAATTTGTTTTAAAATGACTATGTCCGAATCGCAAGCCGGGTCGGATCTGAGTCATGTCCAATAAAACCTTGTCTTTGGTTTCAAAATTTATGTTATATATGTGGATATAGCGCTCAAACAATGAATTTTTTTACTTAAGTTCTTAATAAATGTTTATAACCTTTGTAATCTCAATTCCAGCCTTGATCGTAAGACCGTATTTTGTATGAAGAAATCCAGACTATTTAACTCTCATTTGTAAAGTTATTTTTCAAAGGATTTGAAGCTACAATCTCTTAGATCAACTATGATCTAATAGTTTTACCTATTAAACCTATTGTCGTTAGTTTTCGTTGAAACTTTTTATCTGGAAATTATATAGAAGAAAAAATTTGGTCACGTTGTAAAAATAGAGGTTATGCATATAATTAAAGGATAATACTATAACAAAATTAATAGTTCTGAAATTACTAACTGTGATGATGTTAGAGCATCCGCATCAGCGGTTTTAAAGAGGTTCATGGGCTCGGGTTCATAGGCCCGGAAATTAGAAAGAAAAGATTAAATGGGTTTAAATCGGTGATCCGGCTCTTGCGAGTGAACCCGTATGATACGGGTTCAAGCCACGCGTGAACAGACAGTGGCCACACGTTATCGCGTCGAATGCGAGAAAAATAGGGTTTCACGTGAGATGATTCATTTTCTCTTCTATTTTCGAAAGCTAGGGTTTCTTTCTCTCGGAGGCGATTTCTCGTGCGACGCGACAGCCGGAGATTTTCTCGATCTAATCGACGTCGGACTCTCTCCTAGACGATCTCAGGTCAGTATCGACTACTTTGACGGTTTGATTGAATCTATTTGGGCTCGAAAGCGTTCTCGGTTAATGAAAATCGATTTGGGGGTTTCGATGTAGGGTTCAAATCATCTTGTTAGTCGAGCAATAGACTTGCTCAATTATGATTGCTATTTACTTTTAAACCATAAAACAATAAACACTTAAAATTAATAACTTGACTAGATTTAATATGTTCCCTAGCTCCTTGTGGATTCGATTCCTAAGTACTGCAACTGAACCTCTTATTTGAGGGAGTTATTCACTCCTTAGGGTAATTTGAGTTGTATCAAATTTGGCGCCGTTGCCGAGGAGCTTTATTAATTCTTATTCTTTTCTCTACCCCCATTCTGACACAATTTTTTTTTCTTGTCTTTTCAGGTGGATGCCCAGCAATATCAGAAGCAACAAGGACAAACACCTGCTATTCTCAGAAGATCCTGCTCACTTGGAACGAACGATCCGCAAAGACCAACGTTCCACATCGCTCGACGCAGTAGCTTTCACGTCGACCGACTCTCACACCCAACCGTCGACCGACACCCGACCTTCATCGTCAACCGATCTACATCGTTCGACAGGGCACCTTCACCATCGATCGACAGACGTTATGAATGTGGACGTAGCGCTTATGACATCTATGGAGCCAAAAAGTTCAGATGGGAATAGAAGGACGAATATGGTGTCTACAGAGATGAGTCTGGATATGCAAGGAGCGTAGCTGATGAGATGATCCCTGTTACCAAGGACAACATCAGAAAAATTCTTACCTGAGGAAGTTGACATATCGTGTGCATCTTTGATACCATTGTGGATCTTATTTGCCTTACTGTTGTATCTACTTGAAGTTCTAGCTGCTCAAGCTCATCTACTCCCATACCGGCTCACCTAGCAAGTGCCTAAAGATAGAAGAGTTAAGTAGTTGGAGACTTGAAGTAAGTATTTACTTTTCAAGATGTGTAATGAATCACTCTAAGTACCGTTGTGAATATTGTAGGATCTTGATATACCACGGATTTAACCCATTTTCATCCATGGTATATAAGTATTTTACTATCTATATATTATATATTATATCCTATTAGGTATGTTTTCAGGTTCAGGAGTATCTTGGAGTAAAGTGATGATTATGGAGCATTTAGGAGCTTAAAAGAGATTTCATCCGAGCTGACCATGAGAGATCGATAGGAAGAAGAAGCAATCGTTCGATACACATCCAGTGCCGTCCATCGATACAGAAGAGAAGCCTCGACGATTGATGATTATGATCGATCGATGTACATCATGTACCATCGATCGATGTCGAGACACGATATGCGCGACTTGGTTCCAGCCGACTTTAAACCCAAGGCTTCACCAAATTACAAAAATACCCCTGACGAGTTTTTAACCTAATAGTTATATACTTGCCTAAGTGTTAGGAGGCAAAGAGAG
>NW_013617528.1:31946-32167 GCF_000695525.1 Brassica oleracea var. oleracea | reverse complement strand
GAATTAGCATGAGTCAAGCATCCTTGACCATCCTGTCCTGAATCTAATCTGTCATGCTAGGACTGCTAGAAAAATGCTAACCGCTGATCTAGGAGACTATTGAGCATTATCAACATACGCATAGGGCTTAGCTAGAAGCATCGATCGATATTGTCTTCTGACAATCGATCGATATTGCGAAAGGTGTATCGATCGATATCCCTATAGGATCATCGATCGAC
>NW_013617528.1:14411-31883 GCF_000695525.1 Brassica oleracea var. oleracea | reverse complement strand
CATCGCTGATCACTGTGATTAAGGAGTTGAGCTCTAATATATCATGCATGCAACTGTTACGCATTTATAGGATTATAATCTCCAACACCTGAATAGAAACCCTGGATCTAATATCTTCCAATAAGTTACACCCCCAATCATCTTGTTAGTCGAGCAATAGACTTGCTCAATTAGGATTGCTATTTACTTTTAAACCATAAAACAATAAACATTTAGAATTAATAACTTGACTTGATTTAATAGCTAGCTCCTTGTGGATTCGATCCCTAAGTACTGCAACTGAACCTCTTATTTGAAAGAGTAATTCACTCCTTAGGGTAATTTGAGTGGTATGAGATCTCAATTCTTGATTTGAGCTTCAAGTAGTCCTCGTACTTCTCTTGTCATTTAAGAGAAAATAAACTAAGGACAATTTAAACGTTGATGTTACTCCTTGACAATTCATATATGTATATATATATATATAGAGAGTGAGAAGATATACATGCAAGTCTTTAGCTGATTGATGTGGGATCATTAATTGAATATCAGTCTGTCTTGGGATGGAACCTTCTCCAAGCTAAGGACATCTTACCAATACTGAACATGCCCAAATAGGTATGCACCAAATTAAAAGTCCCACAGCTTCCATCAACTCTAGATATCTCTGCTGTTGCAATGGCATTGGCTGTGATAGAGAGGCCAGGACAGCCATAACCCTAAAAAGCCTTACCAAATTAAAAAACAAATCTTCCATCCACATAAAAAAAAACAGAAACAAAGCATTTTAACTTACCTTAATAGAGCCACGAACAACACCTAAAGCTCCAAGCTTTGGAATGATATAGAATGGAAACTCTGCCTTCTCCCGGTATTGATGAGTAAAAATCAAAGAAAGAAAGATGATGTCACGCAATGATACTATCAAAATAAACAAACATGAAGATAGACAAACCTCTGTCATAATGGGGGTAACTTCTTTCTCCATGAACTCCCTCACTCTCTTCCGCACAGCCTGCTCCTCCGAAGTCTATAGTTCATTGAAATGATAATAGTCTGAAGCTGTAATCAAGTATAGAAACACACAGATTGAAGCAAAATCACAACAAAACATCACAAAAAATGTATATTCTCTGGAAAAAAATCCTCACTGCATGGTGGGAACTTAAAGGCTGGAGTTTTTTGAGGAAATGCAACGGATACGTTCATAGCCGGAAAATCAAAATATGAAATCTTCACCTTCTTCTCAGCGTTATCTACAATTCAATTAAAAACTCAAATAAGATTTCATTTCCTATACACTTCTGATTCCATAAGTCTATGCAATCATGAATCCCTTGCATGATTTACAAACGAAAACAATTTAAGAATTCGAAATCGAGAAATTCTTGGAATAAAAAAACACAATTTCATTGACAGAATCAATCATATTACTTGGTATATCAGGTGATCGACGAATGAAAACTCAACCAATTCTCCAGAAATGAAACAGGACAAGATAACAAAAGATCAAACCAGCAAGCGAAAATAGATGAATCAGGAGAACGAAACATGCAAACCATTAGAGAAAAAAGATGATAACGAACCTCGATCTGTAGATGATAGCACAATCATAGTGGCGACAATTGCGATGGAAAACTTTTCGTTGGTTTCGTGATAGGAACGAAAGTAGATAATGGAATTAATATAATAACAATCAGGAGTTTTGATCGAGGATCAGACCTGGTTACATGGAGCTTACTGTTTTCAGATACTTTATCAAGATAACCAAAAGGTCATCTTGCCTCGGGAGACGTTACAGAGTTCGGATCGACGCAGAGGTCGCATGTGAAAGAGGAAGACGACGACGAACCCTAATATCGATTGGGTCTCTAAACGGGCTAAAGGTACGGGCCAAACCTATTCATTTTCATAAAAATCGAGCTCTCAAACACTCAATTACAGAACAGCTAAAGCCGAAGAAAACAATCGCAGAGGCTTTGGTATGGCCACAAGTGTTGGAATTTGCCCCTCCCTCCATGATGACGTGGCGCAAGGAGAAGAGAGAAAACCCAACTTTATTATTATAGATAGATTTTGAAACATATCATGACAAACACACCCTAATTAGAGAAAAACACTTATTACATATATTAACAACTATTTAAAAAAACAAATATGTCTTTTACAGCAGAAAGACACGACTCTTTACGCTAATAGATTATAAATAATGAAGAACACATCTTTTGGATATAAAAAAATACATTCATATGATAAAAAGACATATCTGAACATATTTTTCACAACCATTTGTTATAGTTAATTACTGAAAAACATAACCTTTCACATTAATAGAAATACTAAATATATATTTATGATGAAAATATATATTTTTTTAAAAAATTACAACAATTTCTAATAGTTACACAGTTGAAAGGACACAACCTTTCAACAATCATTGTTTTTTAATAGTTACATGGTTAAAAAAACACAACATTTAGAATTAATTGGGATTGTTATTATTAGTAGATATTTTATTTTCATAGAAAAATCAGAGACTGATATTATGTTCTATGGTTTGAGCACAAAGATTATACTAGACCATCTATATGAATTTGCAACATGACTCACATCCAAACTTTTCAAAGTACGCAATGCTTCCATCACTCTAGATGTAAATGTATTTTTTTTATTTCTTCATTCATTTTCTTTCACATATCTCTTAACTAACAATCAATTTTTGATGTGTGTTGTAGCCGAGTAAAAAAATCATAAGTGATGTGGTGGCAACAAGCTAAGAAGGAGATAAAAACAGCTTGCAGCACAAAGAGATATCAGAAGCAGATTTGTGTGAGATGATTTACATGGATCCTAGGATCATAGTTGCATGGTGCAAGCTTCAAGGAATACCAATTGAAAATGTAGTTAATTAGAATTGAAAGATGAACTTACAACATGACTCACACCCAAACTTCAAAGTTCACAATGCTTCCATCACTTTGGATGCAAAATATGTCTTCATTTCTCTCTTGTGAACTAACAAAAAAAAAAATTTATCTAGTTGTTTTTTTTGTTGTGTAAAAACCTTGTACATATAATATATGAAATTGGTTCATACTGAAAGATATAGAACAATACATGCATTATAAAGAGAACTTGCAACTACTATCTAGGTTTATTGTTGTGTACTTAATTAATCAATCAAAAGTCAACTGATCTTATCCACCACCATCTATGTTTATTTGAATATATGAGTTCTGAGTGCAAATCCAAACAGTTCCAATGACTAAAAGCAAAGTCCTAGAAAGCAGAGATAATGACCCTATATTCATTCTCTAAATTTTGTAACTATATACCGTAATGTTGATATCACTCAAATTACTCTAATGAGTGAATTACTCTCTCAGATAAGAGGTTCAGATGTAGTACTTAGGGATCGAATCCACATAGACTCTAGGATTACACAGTAGATTATGGTCTTGAAATAAATCTAGATCAAATGGTTTATGGGTTTTAAAGCAGTAAATTGGTTGGTGAGTAAGTTTATTACTCGATTGATTGTTTTGAGTTTGTTAACACTGGGTTGAAATAGCTAGATTCATGTATATTCTCAGGTATGATAAATAACACTTAATTTGGTAAATTAGGAGTTTATTAATATTAATTATTCTTGAATTCAAACTTATGGTATAAGCTATTAATTATCTAATCTGGATCTCGGACTTCAACTCTCGTTATCTTGGTCGCGAGAAAGAGTCAATCGATAATCCAATGGGCGTATCGATCGATACACCTTTCAAAATATCGATCGACAGGGCTATCGCTGTATCGATCGATACTTCTTCCAGAAAGCTTTACGAAAGGGTTTGATTTGTATTCTCTAACTCACTAGACCAACTCTCGTTTGTATCTAGTCAGTTAGATCATTCTAGTTATTTTCAGGTATTGGGTCAAGCAATGGCTTGATCCCAATTAATCCTAAGATCTAAGTTTAAAGGGCGATCAATCCTAAACTTAGCTTTGATGCATAACTAGATGATTGTATTCCTAATAATTGTTGTGTCAGTATTACATTATCAACCTATTTGGGAAACCTAAATCTAACAGTAAAGACAACTCAGACATATTCATGGAACACATGGTTATGATGGTCTGAATAATACTTAAATAAATAATAGTAACAGTAAACAGAAATATGAAAACAAAGGAGTTCAAGTTCTTCTTTGTTTTGCAGTAGATGATCTATCTCTCCAACTAAGCTCTCTCTTTCAATGGTGGCTTCTTGCCTCCTCCAAACTAGGTCTTCTTAGGTCTCTAGGCAAGTCTGCCTCTAAAACAATTCAAAACCCTAATAAATAGCCTAACAGGCGGTCAGGGACTAATGATGTAATTATTGAGACTTTTGTGAAACTTGAAATCTTCTAATTTGCCATTAACTCTCGGATGGCTTCATAATCGATCGATACAAGGGACTTGACATCGATCGATATTTGGTGGTGCCTATCGGTTGATATTGAGCCGCGACCGTCGACCATCTCTTGCTTCCAGCGAAGCTCAAAAGATCTCTAAATCGCTCCAAAATACATTATTTTCTTCCATATAGTTCCTGAACATGTAATTACTCTAAATAGACTCTATATAGTAATAATATATCTTAAAATACTCATAAACCATGGTTAAAAATAGGTAAAATCCATGGTCTATCAACTCTCCCAGACTTACTCTTTTGCTTGTCCTCAAGCAAAACACAACAGAGCAGTCTCTCTGAAAGAGGTTTGAAAACATCGGGAACTCTCATGATTTAAAAACTCATAATCATCACCTTTTTATCATTGCAATCCATATCTAAAAGGTCTTAGTCACAAAAGCACTTTATACCATATCCTAGCTTAGCAACAAAATTCATCTAGCCAACAACCTAACATAATCTTGTCTTTCATTTCCCTCCACCAATCTCATTTCTTAGCATAAAATAAAAGTGAAGGCTTTACCTTGGGAGTATCGATCACATGATTCTAGGAATTTCAAACAAGTATCTGGACCTGCAAGTAAACATTAGTTCCTATCCTCTCTCTCTGCTAATTTTCTCTCTTGGTCAAAATCTGCTTATATGCAAGATTATTAACCAAGATTAGACATGCTTCCATAAATCAAGCCTTAATGGTGTTTGCCACCAAGTCATGTTCACTTTTTTTTGACCTATATCCAAGAATTCATATGAATCGAGCCTTGAAGATTGCCGTCAATAAGTCCCGTTCGAATTCCTTTTTTTTTTTGGAATCCTTATAAAGCAAGCCTTAATGGTTGTAGCCACCAAGTCATGTTCGGATTCCACCTAATAAATCTCTAATAGATCTAATTTTTTTTTTTAGATATTAAATTTCAAAAATAGAGAGACAAAAGGGTGATAAATCTATATATACAAGGCTTTACCTTTCAGACTTGTTTGAAGAATCTGATCCCATGTATACCAATCCCCAAGACAAGCAGTTGGGTCAGGTTTAGTGTTGGAGGTCAGCTTTGGTTCCTACAAAACAATCTTAGCAAGAGTGGATAGTTGACAGGTTGATCCACTTTAGTATCTTTAGTACTATGTGCAATCAGAAAGTTTAGAATGGTGCTAATAACATGGTTAGATAACAAACAGTACTAATATTAGTTTATTCATAAATTTCAAAAAAAATATATATATATATATATATATATATTTTTTTTGAAATTTATGAATAAACTAATATTAGTAAGTACCTCCCCCAGACTTAAACTTCACTGTCCCCAGTGATGTTCAATCTAATATTGGTCATGGTAGAAATAAGTAATAACTATAAGTTAGATATTAGACAAGAGAGAAGAATGTGTTACCAGCTGTCTCGAGGATCGATCCACATGTTTACTGTGTTAGCGATCGATATCTTTGCATTCATGTCGATCGATATAATCGTGTTGGTATCGATCGACAGTGCGGAGACAGAAAACGTCTGCGCGAGCTACAACGTATCCATATGTATCCATATGTATCCATATGTCTAACTCATCAAAGAATAGCATCAGTCAACTAAGTTAGCTCTGTTAGACAATCCAAACGCATGCAAGATTAGCAGAAAAGATAAACTCCAGTCATAACATAAAGTAATAAGTTCAAAAGTAAATCCTAAAAGTTCAAAAGTAGAAGAAAACATAAATAGATAGGGATAGAGATATGAGGACTAGTCCTCATCAGTGGTCTCGTCGCTGGAGGTGTCTCTGCGCTGGTGGGATGGTCCTGCTGCTGACGGTGAGCTAGCTCGCACACTCCTCCTGCTCGAGCAACGACATCTCGACACTCTAGCTCAGATGGCAGTAAGAGCATCGATGACGATGCGCTGGAAGTCTCCCTCAGGACGTGTGGACATGTCTGGCATAGGAGGGAAAGGCGGTAGTGCTTCCTCGGGCTGATGCGGCTGTGGTCCTGCAGTGCGCTGGATTGTGTAGCGGCGTGGCTGGGCTACTGGGGCTCGGACTAGGTGAGGGTCAGGTCGGAACTGAATGCTTCTAAGGCCATGGGAGAAGTCCGTAAGTGACCGAAGTGGAAGCCTCACCAAACCTATGCCGTCCCCAACTTTGAAGGACCAGTCGCGGTCGTTCTTAAGCCATTGTGCGCTCGTGAGATGTGCCGCGTCCATGTAGAGGATCCGATCATCCATATCGGCGTCGTCCAGGGGAACTCCGCAATGGACGAAGATCGGAGTGAGTAGGCTCCCAACCGTCTCGTTCTTCTTTCCCGTTGACTGGAAATGCTTCATCTTAAGCTTGGTCAGATGCTCAGCAAATATGGCACCAAGGTTGGGCCATGCATCGTCCTCGGGCTCCTCGATGCCCTCCATCTCAACCAAGCCCTCACTGCGTAGTAGACCAGAGTGAGCTCCTGAACCCGAACCTTACTAGGTTCCATCTTGCACAACAGGGTGTTTGCAATGGTCTTCACGAAGTAACGCAGGGTCGGATGACGAATGTCCGTCTGAACGGTCTTGGTGGGGTCGAAGAAGCCGGTAGCAATGAGGATCCAAAATGTCCCAATCCCTGGGATGTCGGGTACGGTGGCGTGCTGGCGCTCGGTCTCAAACCCGTAGATAGTGCAGAGAGTCAGAAGAGGCACTCTGTAGCGAATGCCGCGGATGAAGAAGGTCAGGACGCCTTCGCTAGCCTTCTTTGCCCTCTCGTTGGCGTAGTAGATGTTCACGGTAGCCATGAACTGACGGACCTGCTCCGTGTAGAGAACCTGCGGGTGAGTAGCAAAGTTCCCCATACCTAACTCGACGAACAAGTCCTCGAGGTCTGATCGGATGCCTAAAGCCTGGACCACATCTAGATCGATGAACCTCGTGGGTTCGATGGAAACTTCCCGCCACGCATTGTAGAATATGCTGTCGTAGTCATCCCAGGCGTCCTGGATCGCACGGTTGCGGCATTCCAAGCTCTTTGCGGCTTTCCGCATGTTGGGGAAGTTCTCAAAGAGTGGAATAGGTCCATCCTCAGGTTGTCTCGGCCAGGGGTTTCTGTCACGGATAGGAGCTGGGCTGTTGGTGTCGAACCTCCTCTTTGTTCTCCTCTCATCAGCCTGTAAACGTAGTTCACAAACAAGAAAGGATTAGTGAGGTTTGTAGGCTTAAGGTCGTTGTCGATCGACGGAGGTATCTTGATGTCGATCGCCAGGACGTGGAGACAATCGATCGATAAAACCGATGGTTATTGATCGATTTCTCGTTCGTGAAAACCTGCAAAACCAAATCATGCAATTCGATTTGCATGTTACAAAAAATCCGTTGAATCGATCGATTATAGTGTTCCTCAACACGAATCGATCGATTCAAACTCTGAATTCTCAGTTCAAATCTGATTTTTGATTCAACCCTAGGAAGAACAAAAATTTAGAAAATTTCGTGTTCATACCATGATGATGCGTGAGTTTAGTGATCTAAACGGAGAGAACGGTGAATTTCGAGCGGAATGAGTGAAGGAATCGTCGGATTTGGGTGAAAAACTAGAGAGAAAAAAGATGGGAAAGGTTTCGTAGGGTTTTCAGGTTTATGCAAATGTCGACTTAAGTGTCGACTTAAGTGAGCCCGTGTATGTTCATTTGATGTCTTTCGACAACGATATGTTGTTGTCGATCGACATCGGCCTTTTGTTTCGATAACTTGTCTTTTTTTTTTTTTTAAATTCTAAAAGATTCTAAAATGCTAAAGTTTAAATTTTAAAATAATGGGTTGCCTCCCATTCAGCGCTTATTTTAAGTCCTCAGCTTGACTTGATATTCGAATTCTCTAATCATCGGGAAGTAGGCATAAGTTAATGGTCTTGATATTTGGCGGTTTAGCCCAATAATGCTTTACTCGTTGGCCATTCACCGTGAATTTGTCTCCTTTATTATTTGTAAGCGTTATGACTCCATAAGGATTGCCGTTTACAACAGTTAAAGGACCAGACCAACGAGATCAAAGTTTTCCAGGAAACAGCGTTAGCCGAGAGTTATACAGTAATACTTGATCATTAGGTTCGAAGTGTCTGAAAATGATCTTTTTGTCATGATATGCTTTGGTTTTCTCTTCGTATATTTTTGAACTCTCATAAGCTAAATGTCTAATATCGTCCAGTTCGTTAAGCTGTATGAGCCTTTTTTTGGCAGCCGGTTTGATGTTGAAATTCAATAGTTTAATGGCCCAGGGCGCTTTGTGTTCCAGCTCGACTGATAAGTGGCATGATTTCCCGTATAGGAGATGAAATGGGGTGGTTCCTAAAGGAGTTTTGAAGGCAGTCCGGTAGGCCCAAAGTGCATTGTCCAGTTTTCTAGACCAGTCTTTTCTCGATGTGCCCACGGTCTTCTCTAAGATGTCTTTGATCTGTCTATTTGAGACTTCTACCTGCCCACTCGTCTGTGGATGCTAGGGTGTAGCAACTCTATGGTGTACTCCGTTCTTTCGGAGTAGTCCTTCAAAAACGTTGTTGATGAAATGGGAACCACCGTCACTTATGACGATTCGTGGTATTCCGAATCTCGGGAAGATAATGCTTTTGAAAAGCTTAATAACTACAGATGCGTCGTTTGTGGGGGAAGCTACCGCTGCGACCCATTTTGACACATAGTCAACAGCGACTATTATGTATTTATTTCCGTACGAAGAAGGGAAAGGTCCCATGAAATCTATTCCCCAACAGTCAAAGACTTCAACTTCCTGAATAGATTTCTGTTTCATTTCGTCTTTTACTGATTTTCCCCCTTCGTTGGCATCTATCGCATTGTACTATGAATGCATGAGTATCGCGAAACATGGTTGGCCACCAGAATCCTGCTTGGAGAGTTTTTGATACCCTTTTAAAGGTTGCAAAGTACCCACCATAATCGGATCCGTGGCATTGGAATAATATGTCGTGTGTTTCAGTATCTGCGACGCAGCGTCTATACATCCCGTCAGAGCAGTGTTTGTAGAGATATGGTTCATCCCAGTGATATCTTCTAACTTCTCTTAAAAATTTCTTTCTCGTGTATCCTCTCAACTCTTCGGGTTCTATGTCGGCAGCTAAATAGTTTACTATATCGGTGTACCACGGTCTGTCCTTTGATCCTTGTCCGACTGCATGTACTTCTCGACATGGACTTCCTTTCACAGTGGAATCATGGTCAGGGCATAGCTTGTTGTGCGTGCGTTAACCTTTATATCGAAGGTGAGGGTCTTGGGATTACTCTCTTCGCTAAAAATATTTGTATTGTCGATCGATCGATCGACTCGGTACTACCGTAATCGATCGACATTGAATCGTCGTCGTCGATCAATAAGTCTTCGGAGGTGAGACTTACATTCCCGATGAATGATTCCGTTAGGTAAACGTTTTCAGTTGGTAAGAAATCATCGATAGGGACGTCATTTTCTATTCTTATCCAGGAAAGATGGTATGCAACTCCGTTTTCTACTCATCTTTTATTTTTTATCTCGATGTCGAATTCTTGGAGTAAAAGGATCCATCGCAGGAGTCGCAGTTTTGTGTCTTTCTTTTGCATTAAGTATTTTATTGCAGAATGGTCGGTGTAGACGATGACTCGCGAACCGACCAGGTATTGACGGAATTTTTCGAACGCATCAACCACGGCTAGCAGTTCTTTTTCTGTTGTTGCGTAATTTCTTTGTGCTTCGTTGAGAGTTCGACAGGCATAATAAACTGCATGCAGCTTTTTGTCTTTTCGCTGGCCTAGAACTGCTCCTACAACAAAATCGCTCGCATCGCACATGATTTCGAAAGGAAGATTCCAGTCTGGTGCTTGTACGATGGGGGCAGTTATCAAG
Organism: Brassica oleracea var. oleracea; assembly: GCF_000695525.1. Taxonomy (NCBI): domain Eukaryota; kingdom Viridiplantae; phylum Streptophyta; class Magnoliopsida; order Brassicales; family Brassicaceae; genus Brassica; species Brassica oleracea. The sequence goes on along the minus strand of NW_013617528.1, from coordinate 21,606 downwards.
GCTTTCTTTATTTCTTCGAAAGACTTTACGCATTCTGGTGAGAATTTGAATTTAACTTCTTTGCAGAGGAGGGAAGTGAGAGGTCTAGCGATTTTGCTAAAGTCTTGTATGAATCTCGTGTAAAATCCGGCATGCCCGAGAAAAATTCTCACATCTTTGACGTTTGTGGGGGCTGGCAGGCCAGTCATTACCTCGATTTCGCTTGATCTACCTCTATACCAGCAGCAGATACTTTGTGTCCTAGGACGATTCCATCGTTAACCATAAAGTGGAATTTTTCCCAATTCAGAACGAGATTATTTTCTTCGCATCTTGCCAAAACTTTACATAGGTTATCGAGACAGTTTTTGAAACTGGATCCATACACTAAGAAATCGTCCATGAAGACTTCCATGAAGTCTTCTATCATATCACTAAAAATCGACATCATGCTTCGTTGGAAAGTGGCAGGAGCATTACAAAGACCGAATGGCATTCTGCGATATGCGAATGTTCCGTAGGGGCATGTAAAGGTTGTCTTTTCTTGATCGTCAGGATGTATAGGGATTTGAAAAAATCCGGAGTATCCGTCAAGAAAACAATAGTGTTGGTGATTTGCCAATCTTTCCAACATTTGATCAATGAAAGGTAAAGGGAAGTGATCTTTTCTTGTAGCAGCGTTTAACTTTCTATAATCGATACACATTCGATGTCCAGTGACGGTTCTGGTGGGAATGAGTTCGTCTTTGTCATTCTTCACCACAGTGATTCCGCCCTTTTTTGGTACAACATGCACGGGGCTAACCCAATTGCTATCCGAAATCGGATAAATGACTCCGGCGTCCAGAAGTTTGATTATTTCCTTTTTAACCACTTCCTTCAAGTTTGGATTTAGCCGCCTTTGGTGTTCTATTGACGATTTCGAACCAACTTCTAAGTGAATCAGGTGCATGCAAAGATTTTGAGAAATGCCAAGAATGTCTTCGAGAGAGTACCTGATCGCCTTCCTGTACTTGCGTAGTTTATTTAATAACAGTGGAAGTTCTCTGTTTGTGAGGTTGGGGTTCACGATTACTGGATATGAATCTTTATAGAGAAAGGCGTATTTGAGTCCACGGATAACTGTTTTAACTCAATCTTCGTAGCTTTTTCTGGATCCCATTCCTTTGAGAAGGATGGTTGTCGATCGACAGATTTTAATAAGCATCGATCGACGTTGATTTCTGAAACGTCATCCTCTATGTCATCAATGCTTGCAGTTTCCATGCTTGCGTCCATTATTCGTGTATATTCTTCCGCTCTACTATCGACACTGAAAGATTCCTCTTCACCAGTTGTGAATACTTTCTCCGAAGGATCGTCTGAGTATGAGTTTATGAAGGATCCTTCGGCCAATTCACTGATGTTGTCCACGTAGGATGTCTGTTTATCGATCATGGGTCGTCTCATCAGGTTGTCCATGTCAAAAGTCATTGGAATATTTCCAATGTTCAGACATATCCTACCCTCCTTGACATCGATTATCGCACCAGCAGTGGCTAGGAATGGTCTACCCAAAATAAGGGGGTCCTTTGGTTCATTTTGGTATTTCAGTACTACGAAGTCCGTTGGGACGTGACAGCCGTTAATCCTTATTGGCACGTCGTCAAGCATTCCCTCAGGTAATCTAACGGATCTATCGGCCAGAACCAAAGTTATTTTGGTAGGTTTGAACTTGTCGTATCCTAGGGATAATGCGACAGAATGCGGCATGAGGTTCACGCTGGAACCTAGGTCTCAAAGGGATCGAGGAAAATTTTTGTTCCATATATTGCAATCCAGAACAAAATTGCCCGGATCAGGTCTCTTGATCGGGACCTCGCCTTGGATTATTGCACTTACTTCCTCAGAAACCATCATGACGCTGCGCTCAGTGGCTGGAAGGCTGTTGGATACCATATCCTTTACGTATTTTTTTATTGAAGGCGATACTTTGATTGCGTCACTCAATGGCATTTCCAACGTGATCTTATCGAATGCTTTCTTTCAGATTGCTTTGTCTAGCTCTCATTTAGTTTGCGTCTTGTTAGGAGGGAAGGGTGAGAGAGTTCTATACACCCTTTCAATTACCGGTTCAGTCGGAGTCGAGAGTCAATCGACATTGTTTTCAGAGGGTCGATCGATATTAACCGTGTTTTGTCGATCAACACTTGTTCTTCCTTGTCGATCGATTTCGGCATCCTCTTCTATTTCTCCTTCTTCTTCCTCGAGTTTGATGTCCTCTTCCTCAATGTTGGGCTTCTGTTTTTCTTGAGGTATTGCTGACTCGGTACTGGGATCATCGAGGTCTATGGGGCGTGACCCACTTTCACCAGTTTCCTCAACCACAGCATGTTTCTTTGTGTTGTTGATTTCTATTGCCCTTGGGATGAGGCGTTTTCCGCTTCTCAATACCACGGCATTGACCTGACGTTTTGGGTTCGCGTCAGTCCACCCAGGGAGACGTCCTGTCTCTCTTTTGATGGTGGTGGCGTTTTCCGTGACCTAACTGTCCAGCCTCTTAATTTGTACACTTAAAGTGTCGAACTTCCTCATCAGCTCACTGAAGACTATGTCTATCTTTCCGTTCAGGTCAGTGGCCAATTTGCGATTTCCCGTAAAAGCTTGGTTCAGCCTCGATTTTGCTCTTCCCTGGCGTGATCCAACTGTAGCATCGTAATTTTGGGTAAAGCTATCGGGGTTAGGGTAATTATTTTTCAAGGTATGGCTATCTAAAAAATCTATTTGCTGTTCTAGTTCAGATAAGGTGCCATCGTCAATTTGGTAGATTCCAAATTGGTTATGTCCCTCAAGAGCAGGATAGGGTGAGTCTAGATGTTCTTTGATTCTGAGTAAATGTGACTCATCATCTGGGTCAGCTTTTCTTCCTAACTCTACGTCCATCATTTCGTAGGATCTACCCGTAGCTATATTTTTGATCAAACGCTTTGCCTCCTCAGGGTTTCTGGTATTGAAGTTCCCTTCACTGGCTGTGACGAGCGTGATCTGGTAATGAAGGTCAACACCTCTGTAAAAGATATTAATGAGTTGCGGCTCTGAATAGCAGTGGTGGGGGCATTCAAGTTGGTAGCTCTTGAATCTCTCCCAGGTATTTATGAATGATTCCCGTGGGTTTTGACGGAACGTGGAGATTTTCCTCCTTGCATCCCAGTAGTGCGCCTCATCAAAAAATTGATTTATAAAAGCACTTCTTATCTCCTTCCAACAGGTCAGAGATCCGGTTGGTATTTGATTCAGCCATTTCTTGGCGTCGCCTTCTAAGGAAAAAGGAAATAGTTAACAGCGATTGTACTCGTCATTTATCAATTCTTCTAGATATTCGATGTGATCTTATGGTCGCTCTGAGATGGTCCCACGGAAAGGGTTTTGACGTACCATGATTAAGTATTCGGGACTAATCCCAAATCTTTCGGTATCATCTTTTGGTAGTCTAATTGCGGACCTATTGGAATAGGTCCTTCCAGGATTTATGTAGTCTTGCAAAGGCAATTTCCATTCATTATCTCTTTCTGAGATAGATTTAATTTGAACAGGGATTTCAGTCCCCTGTTCACTCGTAATTTGGTTATTTGCATTGCTTAGTTGACTTTTAGGTTTTCCTAGGACTATTCTTTCATTAGCATCATTGGTAAGAGAATACTTACCTGCTTCCGGTGGGGTATTGTCGATCGATGTTTGATGTTCTTTGTCGATCGATAGTTCTGTCGATTTGTCGTTCCATAGTTCTGTCGATTTGTCGATCGATGTTGCTTTCGCTCCGTCGATCGATATGCCTATCTCCTCGTCGATCGTTGTCCGGCCGAAATCCATGTCTTCCATCTTGCAGCTCCTGTATCCGCAGGAAAAGAGATAAAACTTTTTTAGCAAATTTAGTAACAGAATCTAGATTAAATTCTAAACGAAATCTAATGGTAAAAAGAAAGAGTCCCCGGCAACGGCGCCAAATTTGATATCACTCAAATTACCCTAAGGAGTGAATTACTCTCTCAAATAAGAGGTTCAGATGTAGTACTTAGGGATTGAATCCACAGACACTCTAGGATTTCACAGTAGATTATGGTCTTGAAATAAATCTAGATCAAATGGTTTATGGGTTTTAATGCAGTAAATTGGTTGGTGAGCAAGTTTATTGCTCGATTGATTGTTTTTAGTTTGTTAACAACGGGTTGAAATAGCTAGATTCAGGTATATTCTCAGGTATGATAAATAACACTTAATTTGGTAAATTACGAATTTATTAATATTAATTATTCTTGAATTCAAACTTATGGTATAATCTATTAATTATCTAATCTGGATCTTGGACCTCAACTCTCGTTATCTTGGTCATGAGAAAGAGTCGATCGATAATCCAATGGGCATATCGATCGATACACCTTTCAAAATATCGATCGACAGGGCTATCGCTTTATCGATCAATACTTCTTCTAGAAAGCTTTACGAACGGGTTTGATTTGTATTCTCTAACTCACTAGACCAACTCTCATTTGTATCAAGTCAGTTAGATCATTCTAGTTATTTTCAGGTATTAGGTCAAGCAATGGCTTGATCCCAGTTAATCCTAAGATCTAAGTTTAAAGGGTGATCAATCTTAAACTTAGCTTTAATGCATAACTAGATGATTGAACTATATTTATAAACATCCTAACAATTGTTGTGTCAGTATTACATTTATCAGCCTAGTTGAGAAACCTAAATCTAACAGTAAAGACTACTCAGACATATTCATGGAACACATGGTTATGATGGTCTGAATAATACTTAAATAAATAATAGTAACAGTAAACAGAAATATGAAAACAAGGGAGTTCAAGATCTTCTCTGTTTTGCAGTAGATGATCTATCTCTCCAACTAAGCTCTCTCTTTCAATGGTGGCTTCTTACCTCCTCCAAACTAGGTCTTCTTAGGTCTCTAGGCAAGTCTGCCTCTAAAACAATACAAAACCCTAATAAATAGCCTAACAGGCGGCCAGGGGACTAATGATGTAATTATTGAGACTTTTGTGAAACTTGAAATCTTCTAATTTGTCATTAACTCTCGGATGGCTTCATAATCGATCGATACAAGGGACTTGACATCGATCGATATTTGGTGGTGCCTATCGGTCGATATTGAGCTGCGACCGTCGACCATCTCTTGCTTCCAGCGAAGCTCAAAAGATCTCTAAATAGCTCCAAATACATCATTTTCTTCCATATAATTCTTGAACCTGTAGTTACTCTAAATAGACTCTATATAGTAATAATATATCTTAAATTACTCATAAACCATGGTTATAAATAGGTAAAATCCATGGTCTATCAAATGTTCACAGAGAAAATCATACCTTGAGTTGTCTGGCTTGGTCAAAGACAGCCATGGTTGTGTATAGTATCCTGTCTTGAATCTTTCCTTCTTGTCCACAATGATCTGGTGGTACATTTTACTTTCAGGATCTTTTTCATAATCATGAAAGAACTCTTCATTTGTCAGTAATATCTTGCTTAGGTCACAAGTGGGCAAGAGGATCTCAAACGCATACTCCTTATCCAAAAAGTCATTTTCCACACCTAAGGTGGCAAGAAACATTTGCGCAAGCTCTTTCCACCGGCTCAGTTCCAAGACTTGAGTGTGAGGTTCCACATATAACTGTCTTGACACTCTTTTTATGAAGGATGTGAAGAATCTTTCCGCCCGAGTAGAATGGTGAAGATTTGAGTTGTTCACCTTGAACAATGGAGATAGCTTTCACATTATAATGAAAAGAAACAATATTATAGATGCACACATCTATACTACTATTTGCGAATTAATTTTTCGCCATGGAGTTCTCACGTTAAAAGTTAGATAGGTTAATGTCATTGTTACCCTTAATAAATTTTTTATATTTTTATTCTATAATTGAAAATGAGTTAATATAAATAACATAATTCTTATTTATTGTGTTGTTATCTTAATGAATATATATATATATATATATATATATATATATATATATATATATTATATAATTAAAAACGAATTTTAAATTAATAATATAATTTTTTTTAAATAAGATAATTCTTTATATTGTGTTGTTATCTTAAAATAATATTTTTCTATTCTACATTTTTAAAATTAAGGTATACAAAAATTTATAATCAAATATTAATCAAGTAAAAACATTTGCATAAAGATATTTTTAAAAATATTTTTAATATTTGAATGTATTAATGAAAATTTTTATCGAATATAAATAATTTGATGTTTGATTTAAAGTTTTTTTAAAACTAAATAATAACTTTTCGTATTGGTTTGTTTTAACCTAATAAATATTTGTAAAAAGATTATGTCCGTGTGTGCGGACCAAATACCTAGTTATTTATTAATTTGCCAACCTTTTAAGACTAATTTCAGTTTTATAACGAAAAGACACGACCTTACAACATGACTCACACCCAAACTTCAAAGTTCACAATGCTTCCATCACTTTGGATGCAAATGTATGTCTTCATTTCTCCCTTGTGAACTAACAAAAAATAATAATTTATCTAGCTGTTTTTGGTTGTGTGAAAAACTTGTACATATAATATATAAAATTGGTTCATACTGAAAGATATAGAACGATACATGTATTATAAAGAGAACTTGCAACTACTATCTAGGTTTATTGTTGTGTACTTAATTAATCAATCAAAAGTCAACTGATCTTATCCACCACCATCTATGTTTATTTGAATATATAATCGCACTTTTTGTTTTTCCACATCTAGTCAGTTTAATTTTCTTAGTGAAGATTCAACCAGTTTGAATACACAGATGATGTCCAGCCTTCTATTTGCAAGGCAATTGAACAACTAATAATTAGTTAGATGTTAGCATTAGTATAATATTTCTCTGTTTTGTTGGGATCAAAATCGGTCACGACTGAATCAATGTCTGAAAGTCCGTAAAAATCAGCATGAACGTTTTTACGAAAAATAAATCTTCGAAAAAGATTTATTTTTACGAAGAATCTTGCGGAGAAAACACATTCACGAGACATCGGATAAGAGCTCGAAAAAGGTCGCTACGCAACGACCGAACACGTGTTCCGCTCGGTCGCTACGTAGCGACCAAGCTCGAACCGAAGCTCGGTCGCTACGTAGCGACCGAGCTCGAGACGAAACTCGGTCGCTAGGCTCGGTCGCTACGTAGCGACCGAGCGTTCGTCTCCAA
>NW_013617528.1:12838-14225 GCF_000695525.1 Brassica oleracea var. oleracea | reverse complement strand
ACGATTTCTTAACCAACAGCCCGTAAGCCGCATGACGGTTTACGCTTGGTTCGCGAGGAAAGATAAATGTCAAGTTTCCGCGGATAAATACAAAATTTTGAAGATAATTACGAAGATCGGAAAAAATGGAATATCTCCATTTTTATGCTATGGCGGCTTAAGGGCAGAAGAGGAAAAGCGTAAACCGACCTTGGAGCCAGTATATAAGGAGTCCTTGGCGAGAGGCACAGGGGAGGATTTTTCACAGCAAACTTAGCACTTAGAGCAATTTTAGGCAATTTTCCGTTTTTGTTATTCGAGCTGCGACTCAATTAGGTTTTTTGCCGTCTTAGGGTTTTAGAACTAGGAATCTCGCCGACAGCTCTCGTAGCCCAGGCACTTACCTTGTTGTAAACGCTCAAGCGCAGATTCGGAATAAGAACTATCTTGCTCTCTTTTTCGATTTCTTCTTTTATTACTGTTCTTGTTTAGTTTTCTGATTGCTTGGCGTGTGGTATTAGCAGATATCAGAGACCTCTGGGTAACTAGGGTTTTCCTAGTTTCCTTATTTAAACGGAAATCAACAGTGCGAATTTCGGTTCCCACAGTTTGGCGCTAGAAGGAGGGGGTACGGATCAATATAACTCTCAGCCACAAAACGCTTGATCAAAACAATGTCTAGAAACACGAAAGACAAAATCGCAGTTCGTAACAATGCTGGTAAGGCAACCCCAGCCTCAACTGCGCCTATGGCCAACGATTACGCAAACGCCATAGTACCTAAAAAAAAATCGAAAAAAACCTAGCCGCGACTTTTCGCCAACAGGAAGTGCTACAAAACGAGCATGCGATTTCTCTGTCTAAACATAAAGGAAAATGATAAATTTTATCAAATCCTGTAAGTTAGGCTCATTTCCGAGCTAAAGAAGTTTCAATGCATAAGGGTTTTTCCAAAACACGTTTTCCGAAAACTTTTCGGAAGAGTAAAACTTTTTCTCCCAAAAACCACAGAAAACCCCTAGGTTAATCGCGGAAAAAGGAAGCGCAGCAAATTGATTTCACAGCTCGGTTGCTATCGGTCGCTACGTAGCGACCGAGCATGCACACAGCTCGGTCGCTACGTAGCGACCGAGCACGCACACAGCTCGGTCGCTACGTAGCGACCGAGCACTCACACAGCTCGATCGCTACGTAGCGACCGAGCACGCACACAGCTCGGTCGCTACGTAGCGACCAAGCACGCACACAGTTCGGTCGCTACGTAGCGACCGAGCACGCACACAGTTCGGTCGCTATGTAGCGACCGAGCAAATGCTGGATCGGTTGCTATGTAGTGACCGAACGAAAGGTTTGGTCGGTCGCTACGTAGCGACCTACCGAGTGGCTTGGTCGGTCACTACGTAGCGAC
>NW_013617528.1:8668-11441 GCF_000695525.1 Brassica oleracea var. oleracea | reverse complement strand
AACTATACGATTACGTTGAACCTTTTTATAAAAATTGACGTCGTATCTAAGGAGAAGATAACAGCCAAGTTCGGAAGATAAATGTCAAGTTTAAAGGATAGAGACCAACATCGAAAATGACGAACATGGATCACGAAAACCGCAATATTGGCAGCAGCCAAAACGCGGCCAGGAAACCAGAGAAGTCCAGGAAGAATTAGTATTCTTGCTATTCGAAGTGGGCAGACAGACACAAAAAAAGAAGGGCAAATGAGCAAGCAAAACGGAGAAGAGGCTAAACTGCGTCTTCGAGAGAACTAAGGTATTTCCGACTTGAAATTTTTTAAAACAGACTTGGAATTTTCGTAGGAAATTACTAAGAAATAAAAACGCCTTTGAGACTACCATAGAACTTTAGGGAACGTAAAACCTAGGTGGATAGTCTAGCGAACTAAGTCTTAGGCGATTTTTCTTGTCTCGATATATCAATCCATAACTGTTCAGCCAGATCTTGCAAACCGATCTAAACTCTCCGGAAATCGAGAAACGCCACGCATATCAAGCTCGCTTCCCAAAGAGAGAAAAAACTAGAGACATGAACGTCGTCTTAAAACCGATTCGTTTCTAGCAATTTTCTCAGAACCGACATATTCCAAGTCGTCAAAGTGGAAACAAACCAAATCACAGTCCAAGCGTCGTCTTTAAATCTTCCAGGATTATTGATCATTTCAAACCTTAGAAGAAGAAACGTACACAACCCTTCAAAGTATCGGTTCAACTGTTCTCTTTCGTAAAAAAAAAAAAGAAAAAAAAAAAGGAGATTAGGTACGTATACTATACTCGTATACTCCCAAAAACTTTTGCAAATCGTCTCAAATAGGCAAACGACAATCTAAAATTCGCCTAAACGCTAGCAACATATCCAGACGATCATGAACATAATCTCAAAGACTATACATCATTTCTTGTCGCGATCATGCGTACAGAAAACATATACCAATTTCAAACTGAAACTCGACGATTAGCCAAAGTATTGAAGCCCTTTCAAGTTTTAGAAAGCCAGTTTCGTTAAAAATTTTCTACGAGAAATCTTCAATCACCAAAGCATTTCTTTCAGTTTCCGTTGTACCAAGTGAGTCACGGAAAAGCATCGGAAACATTTGTGACGAAGAAAACTCGAGAATAGATGTAGCATCGTGCACAAAGAGACGCTTTGCTCCCGATGGTGGCTAGATCCACCTCTGGTTGACCAGTTCGTTCCAGAAACGAATGTGTCTGAGAATCCTTTCATAAAACCTATGAAAAACGTTATGCGACTAGATCGTAATGAAATAAACTTCGGTAACACTCCATGAGTAACTCCAAGCAACTTTCACCTAGGATCGAAATCACAGCAGAAACGTTTCTCGTGAAACCCACAGAAACAACGCTACTTTAACATATGTTTACATATCACCGATCTACAACCTTCGTAAAACCGATCCCCGTTACTTACGCGAAAAATCCTTCGTACAATCAGACCAAGTCTTACGAGGAAACTTTCTAAAGTTAACATAACATGCTTTATGAAGAACTATGCGGCTCGCTGGCTTGTGCTTTTCTTTTCCCTCGTTCACATCCGAGAAGGCAGTCGTCCCGCCACTGACTCCACACTGGTTATGTAGCAAACCTCTTGGGCTTCGTCTTCCTCAGGCAAAAAAGATTCGATTTTCATAAGACTATATGTCACATTATACGAAATATTCGTCGTATAACTGAAACCTAGAGCGGAGAATCGTTTTCTACGACTATCGGCCATATTAGCATGGATAACCCCGGCAAACTTGGCCAATCAATCTCGACAACTGCTCTTTGGCCCTCGGTCAATTACGCCTTCCACTAATGGTCCAAACCAATATTTGCCATCCCCTTTAAGGATGATCGTAAACTAACATGACCTTAAATGTTAAAGTACCATGGTCTAATCCTTGACCTACAACATCCTTGGCTATCTGAGTGAACACATCTCTCACGCCAAGCCAAACTATTTGAGAAACCATAGCTCCATCACTTAACGGCTAAACGACAATCTACGATTTGTCTAAAAAAGTCGTGTGACTATTAAGAGAATAATAATCGTATAGCCTACAGTCGAAAGTCATATGATAAATTCTTTGTAACGAAACTCAGTCCTAACAACCAAATGGTTAAAGGAAGATCTAAACTTTTCGAAAATTGACCGAGTTCAATACGCTCCACAATTCACTTTAAGCCCGCAACGTTTTACCCATAATACGCGGCATGTAAGGAAAAATTCGTAACAAAGCTTCTAGAGCTATACGAAACATCCTCAAAAATGCACGAAATAGATCTCGGATAGCCAACACTTCACAAAGCACTATGAAGGAAAACGCTTCTTCCCATGGAAAAATTTACGCGACACCTCAGTCCTAATTCCTCGATCGCAAATCAAATTATTAGCATCCAAACAGGAACAACAATTTTGGCTGCGAACATCCGTAGTCTAACAAGAACGTTTGTCAAACGCAGCGCTAAGACTAAACCCTTGCAACATCGCAAAACATCATCAAGCCTGCGAACATTTCAAGCACGAAACGCGGCATACGAAAGAATAACAAATCTTCAGCTTCGCGAGACGTCGCAGATGCCTGAAGATTTGTTCTTCGTCGAAATTTCCTTCCTCGATAAAAACACTTTCTTGGTAGACCAGACAGTCATACGCACTAACATCTTCTCAAAACATATCCTTCGCAAAGACTCGAAAGTGTATTTTTTACCATTAAGTTTGTTGCTA
>NW_013617528.1:7810-8538 GCF_000695525.1 Brassica oleracea var. oleracea | reverse complement strand
TATAAGCCGAGAACCTATCGCGGACTTTAAATCGGTATGGAATCAGGATGAAACTGAAACGGGATACGTAAGTCGATTTAGTCATCGCACCCTCTAAAACCAGGAGTAAACCTAGGTCTTGCCCTAAACCCAGCGCACTGGTCTCTAACATCTCTAGGCATAGTATCAAAAACCTTGATACGAGATCCCAAAATTTGTCTCTTTGCCAATATTCGAGCGTCTTCAGATATCCCGCAAGTTTACACACTGCGAAAAACTCTCGAAACAAATCTCGGATATAACAGTTCACACAAAGTTAGATTACGAGATGACAACTCGTAGTCTTCCTTCTACACCCATATAAAATGCCATCGGCAGCAACACGCCTGATAACCGCTACATAAAAACTAGACCGTAAAGGTCTCGCTGGAAAACAAGTCTTAAGAACTTTAACTCCAAGACGAACTACGAAAGGCTTGATCTCTTCAACAAGGGTACGTAGGCAGCCGTCATAAGGCGCAGCCCAAATCTTATTGCGTTCTACTTTTAGAAGAGTGAGAAGACCACTTACCACTGACTTTTACGACCATTAATTCCGCCTAACTCACCTAACTTGCGAAGCCACTCGCTAGAACCTCACGCTATAAACTCATGGTTCTAACGAGCTGGGGGGGCTAACAGTTGGGGTCAAAATCGGTCAAGACGGAATCAATGTCTTAAAGTCCGTAAAAATCGGCATGAACGTTTTT
>NW_013617528.1:7262-7676 GCF_000695525.1 Brassica oleracea var. oleracea | reverse complement strand
GGTAAAGTTTGATCGATAACTTAGAATGGCGGGGAATCGTGAAATGGGTTCGCTACGGTCTTCAGGAGATAGCATCGAAGGGTAGACAAGAACGCATGGACTCTACGTAGCGACCGAGCGTTCGTCCACTCGGTCGCTACGTAGCGATCAAGCTCGAGCCGAAGTTCAGTCGCTACGTAGCGACCTAGCTCTTCCGAAACGTCGATACGACATTAGTCCATGCATTCTCGTCTACCCTTCGATGTTCTCCCGAAGACCGTAGCGAACCCATTTCATGTTTCCCGCCATTCTAAATTATCGATCAAACTTTACCGTAAAAATCGCGGAAAGTTCGTTCTTTATTGAAAGAAGCCGTAATAAATGCTTCCAGTTAGAAGACAGCCCAAAGGGACCTAAGACATGACTCGAAGCCTA
>NW_013617528.1:4551-7139 GCF_000695525.1 Brassica oleracea var. oleracea | reverse complement strand
AAAAAATGGAATATCTCCATTTTTATGCTATGGCGGCTTAAGGGCAGAAGAGGAAAAGCGTAAACCGAACTTGGAGCCAGTATATAAGGAGTCCTAGGCGAGAGGTACAGGGGATGATTTTTCACAGCAAACTTAGCACTTAGAGCAATTTTAGGCAATTTTCCGTTTTTGTTATTCGAGCTGCGACTCAATTAGGTTTTTGCCGTCTTAGGGTTTTAGAACTAGGAATCTCGCCGACAGCTCTCGTAGTCCAGACACTTACCTTGTTGTAAACGCTCAAACGCAGATTCGGAATAAGAACTATCTTGCTCTCTTTTTCGATTTCTTATTTTATTACTGTTCTCGTTTCGTGTTCTGATTGCTTGGCGTGTGGTATTAGCAGATATCTGAGACTTCTGGGAAATTAGGGTTTTTCTAGTTTCCTTATTTAAACGGAAATCGACAGTGCGAATTTCGGTTCCCACAAGTTTTTTTTTATTGAAGTAGATAATTATGATTTGCTTGTCACAAGAAAATAAAAATTGATTATATGTTTGGTGACTTGAGCCCAAAGATTGTCATGAAACATCTAGATGAACTTGTACCGAGACTTACATCCAAGCTATTCAAAATTTATAATGCTTCCATCCTTTTGGATGCAATGGTATGTTCAAATTTCGTCATTTGTTTGTGTATACATATTTTACAACTACATTAATTTTCCTTTACGTGTGACATGTGAGTATAGAAATCAAAACTGATGTGGATCACAAAATGCATGTTTGTTAGGAAGCTAAGAATGAGGTAAAAAAAACTTGCATCACAAAGAGATCAATTTCATAGATCCTAGGATCATCGTTGCATGGTGCAAACATTCTAGAGTACTTATCGAAAAGATAAAAAGCTTGTTAGAACTACACTGTCAAGATGGTTGTCTTGTTTAAACTTAACTTTTTCTTAATTTTAAAGAACGTTTCTTGTTTTAGGTATTCAACACATCTCTTGTGGTGAAATTTGTTTGGGAAATGGATGCAGAACAAGATTTAACTGATCATTTTCACAAACGTTGAAGACCCCCATGCTTTAGAGCATAAGCCACTGACATTTCATCATAACCATGTTTAGCTCAAGGAAAAACTTCTGAAAATACTTTGCAAAGTTAAAGACTTTGAAATGATAACCTTCTCAACGTTTTGGGAGACAAATTTGATAACTTGTTTGAATTATATATTAGTAGCAGATTATTTTTACAAACGTTGGGAATCCCCGTGCTTTAGTATATAAGTCATTGACATTTCATCATAAGTTGGTATTGATTTCTTTAATAGGGAGCCTCAAGTGTTTCTGCCATTGCTGCTTTGTATTGGGAGAAGAATCATGTAAGATTAGTAGAGAGAGAGAAGGGAGTCTATATTTTTTATTGTTTGAATCTGTTTATGATGTGTATTAATAGTATGTTATTGTCTCTGTTGTATTCTATGAGAACTCATTCTTTGGAACACCGTGTAAAAGTTTCTTGTAAACACTAGTATTTGTGTTATCTTGAAATCGAGTATCTTTGTTATTTATTTGGTTTTGTTCAATTTGTTTTCCTAATTATTATGTAATACTGATTACAAATAATGTTTTTTTAAAAGACACTACGGGCATGTAAAAGTATCCGTAGAAACAGCGTTCGTTCCGGGCAAAGCCATTGGTGATAATGTTTTAATCACCCATGAGAACTTACACTATCTTAAAACTTCAGGAGCCATCAAAAGATGTTCAATGATCATCAAAACAGATATGAGCAAGGCGTACGACCGTATAGAGTGGGGATTCTTGGAAAAGGTGATGAAGAGGATGGGCTTTAGGGACATTTGGATTACCTGGATAATGGAGTGTGTTAATACGGTATCATACTCCTTTCTTATAAACGGTGCTCCCCAAGGAAAGGTCGTTCCAACACGTGGACTGAGACAAGGGGATCCGCTCTCCCCCTACCTCTTCATACTCTGTGATGCGCCCTTGAGTAGCACACCGGACAAAACAGACATGCATGGCTTGATCATGGAAAGCAGTAATGATATATGTTCATTGTTTGACTCATATCTTCCAACAAACGAGTCCTCTTCGCATGAAATCACTTGGAGAATGTTCTCAACTCAATTACGGAGCTCCTCGAAGAAGAATCAGATCAAACGGAGTTCAGATGTGGGAGTTATGCAATTTGCAAATCAGGAGACCTTCAGTTCTCGCGAATTTGGGCCGTATGGATCGTCCAGCCCACATCTTGATCCTTACCGCGAATGAACCACTTGGTTCAGACGAACCTGGACGTTAGCCGAAGAGTCTCTTTGACCAGATCTGAGATCCAAGAGTTTTAATACATTGTCTTTAAATTTCTCATCTAGATTCAATTTACTAAGTTTGTCTTTAATACATTCTTAAGTCTTTTTCTATTCCTAAAGTAGTATAAATATGTAAACACTTCTCATAATAAAATCAGTCGAAGTTTGAGTTTATTTTTGTTTTTCTTCTTTTCTCTGAGTGAGAGAGAGAGTTCTTTAGCTAGTTCATTGGTGTGAACCGGCTTGTTGATTTGGTGGTCAGCCAATTCATCTTTGTGT
>NW_013617528.1:3037-4089 GCF_000695525.1 Brassica oleracea var. oleracea | reverse complement strand
TTTTCTTCTTTTCTCTGAGTGAGAGAGAGAGTTCTTTAGCTAGTTCATTGGTGTGAACCGGCTTGTTGATTTGGTGGTCAGCCAATTCATCTTTGTGTGTTGTTTGGTGGTTAGCCAACACATTCATTCATTCTTGGGTGGTTAGCCTTAGATCGTGGGTATATCAAGAGCCATTCCGCATCTCTTGACGATTCTTTCAATCCATATCAGTTCCAGAAGTGCCGTTTACCTTCTCGGATCATACCCAACACCCAACTAAAGTGATCCTTCTCGATTTAGGGCGTATCAAGTGGTATCAGAGCCACTTTGGCTGGTTTGTTTTCTTTCCTCTTTCATCTTCTCATCTCTCCACGTTTTTCTTTTTCTTATTTCTTGGATCCGGGCTGTTCCTTTACTCCCTTTTGATCGCCTATTATATAAAAAAAAACAAAAAAAAAATCGATAAAAAAAAAGAGTTTTGGTTTGAATCACTTCTGAAGAGAAATCCAGGGGGAGTGGTGGAAGAGAAACCCCGCTGGCTGAAAAGAAACCCAGCCTTAGGACAGTTAAAGCGGATCCATATCAAAATTCTCTTCATCTTTCTTTCTCTTTTCTTTTCCCACAAAAATTTGTTTTGGGTTTTGATTACTGAATTTTGACAGCCTATCATCCTTTGAACCAGTGGAAAGAACTCTGAGTGATCACCTAAAAATCGTGAGCTAAACACTTTGAGAGTGTGAGAATTTTTATTTGCTAACTCTTTTGTTAAGTGTTTGCAGGATGTTTGGACTTCACAAGAAATCAAATCAGGCTTCAAAACTACAACAAGATGTTTATTATCCTTTTAAAACCGTGCTTGAAAAAAAGCAATTGATTTTTGGAGATAGGAAACATTTTTCTCCTAATGAGTTTGATTCTGTGCAGAAACAAAAAAACCAAAGAAAGAGGCAAAACAGGTTCGATGATGATGAGAAGAGGGTCAGAAATGGTGATCGTCCCTTCACCAAGGCCAAGAGAAGCAACTGTGATGTGCTTGACCGGAACGAGCTTCAGACAGCTTGGAAAAGATGTTG
>NW_013617528.1:2296-2920 GCF_000695525.1 Brassica oleracea var. oleracea | reverse complement strand
AAAACTAATGTGTTGTCTTCTGATAAAAGCAAGGCTGTGAAACCCACAAGCAAAGCTCATTCTACCAGGTGCTTCAAATGCCATAGGATCGGTCATTATGCTAACAAGTGCCAAAACCAGAAACCGTTGGTGACTTTGGAGAATGAGAACGTTGAAACCGAGCCAAAAAAGGAAGAATTTTCAGATCCATTGCCAATTTTCGATGACTACACACATGAGCCAATGGCAGGTTTGAAATCTTGTGAACATAAGAAATTATTTTCTTCTCAATCTGAATCAGTTCCTGATGAATCTTGTTTGCAATTAACTGTTTTACAACCAGAGAATCCAAGTAATTTTGAATTAATTTATGAGTTTGAAAAGGATTCTGAAAACGTTTTGAACAAGGATGAATTTTCTGGTCCTTTGAATGCTCTTGGTATTGGTGCATATGAATTTGGTCTTGGAAGCTTTGTGTCAAAGCAGGAAGGGCCAGATGAAGAACAAAACTGTGGTCATCAAGCAAACCAAGAAAGCTCTTCTTCCATTCAAAAACCGGACCAAACTCAAGGTGAGCAATGTTCTGATTATGATTCATTTGCTTATAACTCTTTTCCTTTTAATGTTCCAGATTTGAGGACAAAT
>NW_013617528.1:0-2240 GCF_000695525.1 Brassica oleracea var. oleracea | reverse complement strand
TGGAAAGCAGTAATGATATATGTTCATTGTTTGACTCATATCTTCCAACAAACGAGTCCTCTTCGCATGAAATCACTTGGTGAATGTTCTCAACTCAATTACGGAAGTAAAATACCTGATGTAGAAGAAGTAAGAGCAGCGGTCTTTGCCATACATTCAGACAAAGCGCCTGGGGTAGATGGGTTCTCTGCAGGGTTTTACCAGACTTTCTGGAATTTGATGGGAGCAGATATCTACCGCGAAATTCGGTTGGTTTTCACTTCAGGTTCCTTGAACCCACGGCTCAACGAGACACATGTCTGTCTAATCCCCAAGATCACAGCCCCAAAGACTGCAGCGGAGTATCGTCCGATCGCGTTGTGTAACGTACGTTACAAGATGATTGCAAAGATTCTGACTTGTCGGCTCCAGAAACTACTGCCAGACCTGATCTCTCAGCACCAAACAGTGTTCGTTCCGGGCAGAGCCATTGGTGATAATGTTTTAATCACCCATGAGAACTTACACTATCTTAAAACCTCAGGAGCCATCAAAAGATGTTCAATGGTCATCAAAACAAATATGAGCAAGGCGTACGACCGTATAGAGTGGGGATTCTTGGAAAAGGTGATGAAGAAGATGGGCTTTAGGGACATTTGGATTACCTAGATAATGGAGTGTGTTAATACGGTATCATACTCCTTTCTTATAAACGGTGCTCCCTAAGGAAAGGTCGTTCCAACTCGTGGACTAAGACAAGGGGATCCGCTCTCCCCCTACCTCTTCATACTCTGTACCGAGGTCTTGTCGGGTCTGTGCAAGAATGCCCAAGCTAGCGACAGGCTAAAAGGTCTGCAGGTATCGTGCAAAAGTCCGTTTGTGAATCATCTTCTATTCGCAGATGACACGATGTTTTTCTGCAAAACCAATACAATAAACTGTGAGGCGCTGTGTGACATTCTCCGTCGGTACAAACTCAGCTCAGGACAATTCATAAATCTGAGCAAATCAACAGTCACTTTCTCGTCCAAAACTCCGGGGGTAATCAAATCTAGAGTTCAAGCTTCTTTGGGCATCAACTTAGAAGGAGGAATGTGGAAGTATTTGGGTTTGCCCGAAACTTTTGGTAGACGAAAAAGAGATGTCTTCACGGGTATGGTGGACAAAATCAGACAAAGATCACAGTCTTGGACGACTCGATTCCTTTCAGGCGCAGGGAAGCATGTCATGATGTAGTTGGTGCTAATCTCTCTTCCCACATACTCCATGTCAAGCTTTAAGATCCCAGTATCGCTCTGTAAGAGAATACAATCTATTCTCACACGCTTTTGATGGGACAGTGCACCGGATAAGAGGAAAATAGCGTGGGTTGTTTGGGATATTATGGCTCAGCCAAAGCACTTGGGAGGACTAGGCTTCAAAAATATAGAAGATTACAATGATATCCTCTTGGCGAAGCTAAGCTGGCGGATTCTCTCCAAACCTGAGTCTCTTCTTGCAAGGGTATTAAAAGGAAAATACTTCCCTGACTCCTCCATTATGGAAAGCTATGAAAAATCAGGTTCCTCCCATGGGTGGACAAACATAATGGCTGGAAAAGCAGTTTTAGACAAAGGCGTTGGATACTTAGTGGGGAATGGAAACGTTATCAGAGTTTGGTCAGACCCTTGGCTCTCCACGATAAAACCATTTGTGCCTATTGGACCTCCAACCTTTGCTAATCAAAATCTGCTGGTAAAGGACCTTCTGGATCAATGCTCCAATGATTGGGATTTGGAGAAAATTCGACTACATTTACCTCACTATGAGGAAGATATCAGACTACTCATCCCAAGTTCTTCAAAACCTAAGAATCGACAAGTTTGGCTACCTGATTCTTCAGGAGAGTACTCTTCAAAATCAGGGTATAAGAAAATATTTGCTGAAAAGAATGCAATAATTTCTGGTCCTTTTGATTGGATTAAATGTGTTTGGAAGCTGCATATTCTCCTTAAAATTCGACACTTTCTATGGAGGTTGTTAAACAATGCGCTACCAGTGGGATCTCTCCTCGCCACAAGAGGAGTGTAATCTGAGATAAATTGTAAAAGATGCGGTGAAGCTTAATATATTGCACATCTTTTCCTTGAATGTCCATTTGCAGAGAACCTCTGGGAGAAGACTCCAATTGTGCAGCTTGGTGTAGCTGGCCAGCTTAATGAATCTATGAAGGAGTGGTTGTCAAGGGTGGTGAACTTTAAAGCTCTCCCACCGATAGGATT
>NW_013617527.1:30026-48768 GCF_000695525.1 Brassica oleracea var. oleracea | reverse complement strand
ACAATCACGGGGTAGGAATAATTATAGAGGAAAGCATATTTGAGTCCAGCAGGTAGTTGCTTTAACTCAACTTTCGGTGCTTTTTCGGTGTTCCAATTTTCTAGAGAGGATGGTTGTCGATCGACGGCATCTTTTAAATATCGATCGATATTGATTTCTAAATCGTCATCCTCCACGTCATCGACATTTGCTATCTCTACACTTGCATCCATTAATCGTGCATATTCATCAGCCCTGCTGTCGATGCTGAACATCTCCTTTTCAGTAAATGTAAGCACTTTTTCCATGGGATCCTCTGAGCATAGGTCTATGAAAGATTCTTCAGCCAACTCAGAAATATCATCCACATAAAAGGCTTGTTTGTCGATTAACGATCGTCTTATTAGTTTTTCCATATCAAAAGTAATTGGGAGGTTTCCAATGTTTAAACATATCCGACCTTCCTTGACGTCGATGACCGCACCAGCTGTGGCTAGAAATGGTCTACCTAAAATTAGGGGGTCTTTCGGTTCATTCTGGTATTTCAACACAACAAAATCCGTTGGTACGTGACAACCGTTAATTTTTATTGGCACGTCATCTAGTACTCCTTCAGGTACTCTAACGGATCTATCAGCAAGAACCATGGTTATTTTGGTTGGTCTAAACTCGTTGTATCCCAATGATATCGCAACATAATGCGGTATGAGATTTACGCTCGAACCTAGGTCACAAAAGGATCGAGGAAAACTTTTATTTCGTATGTTGCAATCTAGAACAAAGCTGCCTTGATCATGTCTCTTGATCGGGGTTTTGCCTTGGATTATAGCACTTACTTCCTCTGAAACCATCATGACACTGTGTTTAGCAGCTGGGGAGCTATTGGATACCATGTCCTTTACATATTTTTTAATCGAGAGTGATACTTTTATAGCATCACTTAGTGGCATTTCTAGCGTGATTTCATCGAATGCTTTCTTGCAAATCGCGTTATCCAATTCTCGCTTAGTTTGCGACTTGTCGGGAGGAAAGGGTGGCAAAGTCCAATACACTCTCTCTACTGCCGGTTTGGCAGGAGCCGAGTGTCGATCGACATTGTTTCCAGTCTGTCGAACGATATTTACCGTAAGCGGTCGATCGATGTTGTTCCCTTCTTGTCGATCGATTTCCACATCATCTTCCAACTCCTCCTGTTCTTCATCGAGGTTGATCGTCACCTTCTCAGCTTCTCCAGTGTTGGACTGTTGGGGTCAAAATTGGTTACGACGAAATCAACGTCAGAAAACTTTCGAGAAAATCTTCTCTTCCATAAAACAGGAAGTAGTCGAGAGAGAACGGATAAAACTACCAAAGGCCTAATTATCAGTTCGTCAAAACGAACAAGCTAGATCGTCCTTGGGATTCAGCTCGGCCGTTCGTCGAGCTGGACCACTCCAGTTCGACGAACGGCCGAGCTAGAACAACCACAGGATTCAGCTCAGCCGTTCGCCGAGTTGGACCAAGTCCAGTTCGGCGAACGGCTGAGCTGAATCAACCACGGATTCAGCTCTGTCGTTCATCGAGCTGGACCAGTCCAGTTCGACGAACAGCCGAGCTGGATCAACCACGGATTCAGCTCGGTCGTTCGACAAGCTGGACCAGTCTAGATTGGCGAACAGCCGACTGGATCAACCACGGATTCAGCTCGGCCGTTCGCCGAGCTGGACCGGTCCAGTTTGGCGAACGGCGAGCTGGATCAACCACGGATTAAGCTCAGCAGTTCGCCGAGCTGGACCAGTTTAGGTTGGCGAACGGCCAAGCTTGATCAACCGCAGATTCAGCTCGGCGAACGGCCATGTTGGACCAGTCTAGTTCGGCGAACGGCAGGGCTGGATCGACCAGAATCTATCTTCACCTCGTCCTCTTATTTTCTCTCCTGAGATTGCATCGAACTCACTCTTCTTTCGTATCGATCGGAGGTATTTGAAAACCGCAAGAACTCGTTTTCGCGAATAACATTCGGATTGATCGTAGAAGATGGCAATGGTTAGCTGAACACCCAAGATTGCCTACGCTATACAAGGAATTTGAATGTTTTCCAGAATCGACGTCTTTTCGGAAGCGTTCTTTTTATAAAATCGTAAAAACGCCTAGTTGGAAACGGCCCGAAAGGGGGCCAGAACACGGCAAAGAGCCCACTTATGATTTTATGGAATCAAGCCAAGTCGTTACGACGATGGATAAATGTCAAGTTTCCGAAGATAAATACAGAGATCGAAGAAAAATGGAATATTTCCACGAAGCGATAAACTCGACCGAGGGCAGAAAGGGAAAAGGTAAACCGCCTTAGAAGGAGTATATAAGGGGATCGAAGTTGAAGGGGCGAAGGACACAAGAATTATTACTCAGAGCAATACTTAGAGCAATTTAGGCAACTTTCCGTTTTTGTTATTCGAGCGGAACAACCCAAATCCGCAGAAGAAGACTCGATTTTGCAACTCCTATGGACCGGCCCAGCAATGCGTAGGGGAAAATGTCCGGGCAAAATCCAGACGAAATCACCCCTGCGCCAACGCGGAAAAACCTAGGAGATCTTCCCCCAATCATGGAAGACAAGGAGGATGGAGAAATTGAGCGCGTCGATGTGGATTCTAGCAGTCAGTCCGAACCTACGGACGAAGATGCAGACGTGCATCGGCGTCGTACAAGGAGTCGTGTGGTTCAAGATGATTCCCAGTTTGATAATCCTATGACCGAAGAAGAAGAAGCTATCTTCTGGGACGAACAGGAAGAACAGGTCGAGGGGCAGACTCAGAACACTCACGGCAAACACCGACAAAATCGGAAACCTGCTAGCGAGAAATCCCAGATCCGCGATCTATGCGATCATCTCATGTAAACGGCTGCAGAAGTCCGAGCGGTGAGATCTCAGATTCACCACGCTACTAGCACCGCGACCGAGATCGATCTGCTGCTCGAGGAACCTCGAAAAATGCCCTTTACTACCTGCATCACCGAAACTAGGGTTTCGGATCCTGGAAAGATCAAGGTAACGCCTTACGACGGAACGACCAATCCCAGGGCACACCTGCAAGCTTTCCAGATCGCAATGGAGATAGCCAAATTCAGAGAAAGCGAAAGAGATGCCGGCGAATGCCGCCTTTTCATCAAAAATCTCCAAGGAGCAGCGCTCGAATGGTTCTCTCGCCTGAAGGGGAATTCCATTGGAAGCTTTCGCAAACTCGCCTCGAAGTTTCTCAAGCAGTACTCTATGTTCATAGACCGAGAAACCTCTGATGTCGATCTCTGGAGCATGTCCCAAGGAGAGGACGAACCTCTCCGCGACTTCATAAAACGGTTTAGGATTGTCATGGCTAGAGTCAGTGGAATAAGCGACAAAGTGGCAGTAGACGCACTCTGTAAAACGCTCTGGTACAAGTCAAAGTTCAGGAAGTGGATAACCTTTGATAAGCCGCGTATGATTCAAGACGCGCTCCATAAGGCCACAGACTATATAACCATCGAAGAAGAGACAAAAATCTTATTGTAAAGACAGAGGCTAACAAAAACTTCATCGAAGGATCCCAGGTCGGATCAAAAACCTAAAAGGAGAAACCCTCGTAACGACAAAAACGTCCATCATGGGGAAGAGGAGACCCAGGGGGCGCATAACTACGCCATCAATTCCGGACCAGAGCAAGGCCGGACGACGGGAAATACATTGACTCGGAATCCGAATTACGACGAGAACGCCTTCTGCGACTTTCATCAGACCCGCAGTCGTTCGACCGTAAACTGTAAGGTTCTCGGTGCCAGGTTGGCCACAAAGCTGCTCGCAGGAGAACTCTCCGAAGTATCTAGCGTAAAAGATCTCGTCCGCTACTCAGACCGCCCTCCGAGAAACAATAAAGCCCCTCAAACGGAGAACTCTCTCCAAGGGAACCAATCAGGAGAAAAGCGCGGGAGAAGGCAGGATGAGAAGGGCAATGACAATAGTCGCTGCAGAGTCAATATGATCATCGGAGGATCGCAGTTCTGCAGTGATACAATCTCCGCCATCAAAGCTTATGAGCGCAAGGCTGAGACAAGCGCAAATTCGCTAACCGGGAGCGCTCCTAGCGATTTCCCGCGACGAAGAAGAGGCCGACGGGATCGATCAGCCCCACTCCGACCCGCTCGTGATCGATCCCGTGATAAGATATCTCGAGGTCGCGAGAGTTCTCATCGACACGGGTAGCACGGTCAATGTCATCTTCCACGATAATCTTAAAAGGATGAACATCGAGTTTGGAGAAGTCGTACCATCCCCCAAGCCGCTAACCGGTTTCGAGGCCAAGACATCTATGACTCTTGGATCGATCAAACTACTTGTTGCGGCGAAAGAAGTCACGAAGATCGTCGATTTCGTAGTCGTTTACCACCTGGCCATCTACAACGTCATCATGCGCACACCTAGGCTGAACGTCATGAAAGCAGTCCCGTCGACTTATCACGTAGGAATCAAATTCCCGACTAATCGCCGTGATCTGGGGATCCCAGCCATAGTCGAGATGCTGCTTCCTAGCCGAACACAAACTACGGTAAATCACGACCATCTCGATGGTGAATCCCAAACGGGCAAAGCTAACATAGACGCCAACTGAAAACGCTTCGAAAAAGATGATCCAGAATCGTCAACTCATGTAACGGCCAAAGAACAACCAGTTTCAAAGCCTAATGCTTCTACCCAACCGGAGGAAACAAACCCGGTAAAGGTCGTCGATCCTGCAACTAACGCGATTGATGCAATAGCCGAGTAAACACACTCGCACAAAAACCAGAACTACGAGATGGCTTGATCCCCGAAGAGGGTACATAGGCAGCTCGTCCAAGGACGGGTTCAGCTATCCCCCCCTCTCCAAAAAGGGGGGGGGGAGTAGGTACATATACGAATACTCGTATATTCCCGCATTCTAAAATATTTTCCTTGTACTCAATATTTTTGAAACTTTTTCGGCAATAAAAACTTCGTTAACATCTCTCTTATTTCGGAAAAATATCTCGTTAAACTTTTGAAAAACATCCGAAGACGAGCAAAACGATTATTGTACGAAACCAAAAAGTGAAAACTCGCAAACAAATCATCCTACCTCAAAACGGATCAACTCCACACTAACTTATCCGACAAAGAAACATCGTCACATCGACTAAGGCATGGCTGGGATCAACAGACTCCATCGACCACAAAAACTCATTCGCAAAAAGGTTTCGGTCGCACCGTCGGTTCTGACCCTCGACCAGAACACAAGACCCCGGTCTCAGATACTCAGAATATTACTAACAGTATGTTTTCGAAAAAATAAGCGAGACGTCGCCTAGATCTTCAAAAACATGCTCTCAGTCCGTTCGCGACTATAAATTACAAACACTCGTCGACTGGCCCCTCCGAGAACATTAGCAGTCCTAAAAAAACGCATTTAGATCCATCCTAAGGATAGGTCCTCTTACATCCGACTAGGATAAAATAGCGCGCTATAAAAGAAATCCGAAATTTCGGTCAGCACTTTTGGGAGACTTAAAAAATTGTCCTCGAAGAGATGCTCGATTCCTACCATACAAGTCGTGTAAGCCGAGAACATATCGCAGACTTTAAAGCGGAATGCAGTCATGTTAAAATCTCAACAGGCTAAACGACAGCCGATTAATCATCGCAAAAGCCTTCAACCAAAAGTAAACCTAGGTCTTACCCTATACCTAGCACACTGGTCTCTAAAGTCTCAAGGCATGATATCAAAAACATACGAGATCCTGAAAGCATGTCTCTTCGTCCATAACCAAAACACGCTCGAAGCTTCAATGAGCAACGAGTTTGATGATCTAAAAAAAAATAGAGGCGAAGGACGAGATGACAACTCAGACCCTTGTCCTTACACTTAGCAAAAAATCCAAACATCATTAAAAGCTCCTTTTTATAAAAGCATGTTTCAAACACAAAGCCGGTAAAACGGCTGGGATTCGAAGCCTCACACGGCCAGTCCCATTACATAAAAACATGGCCGTACTGGGCCAGCACACGTACAATTAACAGAAACAAATTACAAAGTCAAGGGAACACTTCCCCAAACAACTTACAGTGAACCTCGCAGTCAATCGCCAAGATCGAAGTTCCCACTCATCGACCTTCCGATCGAGTAGTGATTCACATCAAGCGGAGCCACCGGCTGGTCCACTTCACCCGTCTCACCAAGGTCTCCCATCTCGGCCTCCACCGTGTCAGGAGAACCGGGAACTGGTTCCCATTGCTCCTAAATCTGTTCCTCGACCTTAGAAATTTTAAAATCTCTGTCTTTCTCGGCCATATACCCGTTCTGCCTCGCATACTTGCTAGTAAACGAGTAGTCGGGAAACTGCGTAAGGTACAAGCCACCCACGGTTCCACAACACTCGCGATAATCTGCGAGAACCTTGTAACGCCCCTTGAGCTCTCCAAACTTTTGCGAGAACTTATCACGACGGCTCTTCATAACTTTGACAACCTCTCTCTTCCCTTGGCTATAGGCATGGTTGACCTCCTTCTCAAATGACTCTCTCTCACGACGACGAGAACTTTCCAACTCATCTTTCAAACGAGCAATCTCTTTGTCAGCCACCTCAGCCTTGAATCGAGCCATGTGAGCCTCTTGTTTGCTCGTATCGAGGGCTCGGTTTATCATAAGAAGGCCCTGCGAAAATTCCCAAAGTCAATAAACCTACCCCATTGACCATCCTCGCCGCCTTGGAAGAGTCTGGCACTTCGTTGGATTCACCGGCTTGACTGTCAAGATAGTCCTTGAGTATGTTATCAGGAGAAAGCTGTCCATCGACCGCATCTTCAACCACCATAAGATGTTTGTCCTTGTGAGCCTTCGACCTATCTCTCTTCGTCTCCGACCCTTCTTCGGTCGGCAGGTCTGGCTGAAACCGGGAATGGTAGAGCGCAGCAGCACGACGGACCAGCTACGGGGAAAAGTTCGCCCAAAAGCATGGACGTCTGCGTAATAACTCTCGGACGGTGAGCAATCCCTCAGGAACCTGATAGAAAGTGGCGGACACTAAAAAAAAAACCTAACGAGTAAAGATCAAACATCTTCGAAACCAAAGATAGCAAACGTTCAGAATCAGGAATACCTCTTTTCCCCCATATAGTCGTAAAGACGAGGATGGCGCTCGTTTCCACCGAGGCATCACTAACACGGACAAAGAAGAACTGCTCCTTCCAAAAATGGTATTTCGATACGAACCCCGAGATGATTGCCATGTTTGCACGAGGCCTCACTTAGACAATGAGCGAAGAAGACCATCGGGGTTCAACCAAAGCCTTGAGATGATCAGTGTCAAGGGTGATTCCTAGTTCGTAACTCAGCACCAAGATTCCAACGAGGTGCTGCAAACCGCATGGATTAACCTGGCTGATCGACAAGTTGAAACGGTTGAGAAGCTTTACGATGAGCTCCGTGATAGGGAACCATAGATGACACTACATCAAGTAGGCCTCGTAGCACGTGAAATAGCCTTCGGGTGGAGATAGTGCAACTTCCCCAGCCTCTGGGAGGCGAAACTCGACTGATTCAGGAACCCTGCAGAAACGTCTAATGGCCACAAGCCCATTCGGACAATTCCTGCTCGGACAGCCGGCCACAGGGTTTGCTTTAAAAGGGGAAGGAACCCATAGCCCAGGAACGGGAGGTTTCACTTCACCCCTAGCCGTCCAGTATGCATTGACCTCTTCAGGATCGATCGAGTCGGCCGAGAATTCCACCTTTGGCATAACATCGACATGCTGCGAGCTGGAACCATCAGAAACGAAAAGGTCGTGACGAGACATGGTGGATGATTTTTTCTTTGAAAAAATGATCTTGCCTTCTCAAACAATAAAAAAAAAGAGAAAAGAGGAAAAGATAGAGAATTTTTTTTACCAAAGGAAGAGAAGAGAGCAAATGATCTTCTTTGGAAGAAAATTTGTGGAAATGAGCAAGTAAAGAATTTTAAAACTTATTCCACCAACTTATAGGCAAAAAGATTCACTATTCATATTCGGATTTTCATACAGTGGATTCCGTCTAACTCATTCAAAAATGTCTAAGCCACTCGCAAGAACCTCAAGATTCTAACGAGCTGGGGGGATAACTGTTCGGGTCAAAATCAGTTACGACAAAATCAACGTCAGAAAACATCCGAAAAAATCTTCTCTTCCATAAAAACAGGAAGAATTCGAGAGAGAACGGAAAAAACTACCAAATGCCTAATGATCAGTTCGTCGAAACGAACAAGCTAGTTCGGTTAACGGCCGAGCTGGATCAACCACAGATTCAGCTCGGCCTTTCGCCGAGCTGGATCAACCACAGCTAGGCCATTCGCCGAGCTGGACCAGTCCAGTTCGGCGAACGGCCGAGCTGGATCAACCGCGGATTCAGCTTGGTCGTTCGCCGAGCAGGACCAGTCCAGTTCGGCGAACGGCCAAGCTGGATTGACCGAAATCTATCTTCACCTCGTCTTCGTAACTCATCTCCCGAGATTGCATCGAACTCACTCTTGTTTCGCCTCGATCGGAGGTATCATTGGAACTTTACGATTAAAAAACTGTAAGAACTCGTTTTCTCGAATAACATTTGGATTGATCGTATAAGACTGCAACGGTTAGCTGAACACCCAAGAGTGCCGACGCTATACAAGGAATTTGAATTTTTTCCGGAATCGACGTTGTTTCGGAAGAGTTCTTTTTATAAAATCGTAAAAACGCCTAAGTCGGAAAACGGCCCGAAAGGGGGCCAGAATACGGCAAAGAGCCCACTTATGATTTTATGGAATCAAACCCAGTCGTTATGACGGCTTATCATTTGTTACCCAGATAAAGATAAATGTCAAGTTCGGAGGACAAATGTCAAGTTTCCGAAGATAAATACAGAGATCGAAGAAAAATGGAATATTTCCGCGAAGCGATAAACTCGACCGAGGGCAGAAAGGGAAAAGGTAAACCGCCTTAGAAGGAGTATATATGGGGATTGAAGTTGAAGGGGCGAAGAACACAAGAATTATTATTAAGAGCAACTTTCCGTTTTTGTTATTCGAGCTGCGACTTAATTAGGTTTTTTTTGCAGTCTTAGGTGCTAGAACTAGGGATTTTGCCGACAGCTCTCGCAGCCAAGGCCCTTACCTTTTTCGCAGATTCGGAATAAGATAGTTTTGTTCTCTTTTCGATTCTCATATTTTTTCCGTCTGTATTTTCGTGTTCTTGATTGCTTGACGTGTGGTTTAGCAGATATCCGGAACCTCTGAGAAATTAGGGCTTTCCTAACTTTCCTAATTCAACGGAAATCGACGGTGCGAATTTCGGTTCCCACATGGACCGTTCCATTTCTCGAGAAGGTTCTGATCCTAGATCAGGATTATCGAGAAGTATCGGTTGTGATCTACTTTCACCGGTTTTCTCAACCACACCGGGTTTTTCATCAAAGTTAATTTCTATGGTGCTCGTGGTGAGGCGTTTTCCGCTTCTTAGTAACACAACATTAACTTGACGTTTCAGATTTGCATCAGTTCTCCCAAGGAGACGTCCCGTTTCTCTTTTGATGGTAGTTGCGTTTTCCGCTACTTGACTGTCCAGTCTCTTAATGTGTTCACTTAGAGCGTCGAACTTCCTCATTAGCTCACTGTAGATTATATTTATCTTTCCGTTCAGGTCTGTTGCCATTTTGCGATTTCCCCTAAAGGCTTGGTTTAACCTAAATTTCTCTCTGCCTCGGCGTGATCCAACAGTAGCATCATAATTTCGGGTGAAGCTGTCAGTGTCAGAATTGGGATACCAATCTTTCAAGGTTGGAATATCCACAAAATCTACAAGTTGTTCTAGGTCAGAAAGGACGTCATCATCAATTTGATTAATCCCAAATTGATTTTGCTCATCTATAACAGAATGAAATGAGTCCAGATATTCTTTAATTTCAGTGAAATGTGGCCCATCTATGGAATCAACTCTTCTTCTTCGTTCTACGTCCATCATCTCGTATGATCTACCCGTTGCTACATTCTTGATCAAACGCTTGCTTCTTCAGGGCTCCAGTTACTGAAGCTCCCTTCACTGGATTTGTCAAGCGTGATTTGGTAATTAAGGTTAACACCCCCGTAAAAGGTGTTAATAAGTTGTGTTTCTGAATAACCATGGTGGGGACATTCAAGTTGGTAACTCTTGAATCTTTCCCAGGCGTTTCGGAATGATTCCCGTGGATCTTGGCGGAATGTGGAGATTGTCTTCCTTACATCCCAGTAACGCGTCTCATCGATGAAGTGATTAACGATTGCACTCCTAATTTACTTCCAGCAGGTCAGAGATCCTGCTGGTAGTTGGTCTAGCCATTTTCTGGCGTCACCCTCTAAGGAAAATGAGAAGAGTTTACAGCGATTGTACTCGTCATTCATCATGTCTTCTAGGTATTCAATGTGATCGTGTGGGTGTTCTGAGACAGTTTCACGGAAAGCGTTCTGACGTACCAAGATTAGGTATTCGAGGCTGAGCCCAGATTTCTTGGTATCGTCCTTTGGTAGTTTAATGGCTGACCTATTGGAATAGGTCCTGCCAGGTTTTAAGTAGTCTTGCAAAGGCAATTTTCTTTCTTTATCTCTATTCGAGATTGAATTAATTTTAACAGGGATTGCAGTCCCCTATTCATTTATGACTTGACTAATTGCGTTGCTTAGTTGACCTTTAGGTTCACCTAGGACTACTTCATCATTAGCATGATTGGTAAGAGAAAACTTACCTGCTTCCGGCGGGGTATCGTCGATCGATGTTTCCGTCGACTCGTCGATCGATGTCTGTAGTGCCGCGTCGACCGATGTTTCCATCGACATGTCGCTCCATGTTGTTGTTATTCCGCCGATCAATGTCCGGCCGAGATACATGTCCTCCATCTTGAGTACCTGTGTCAGCAGGGAAAGAAGGAAAACTTAAGAAAATCCAGTAACAAAATCTAAACTATATTCTAAACTTTAAATCTAATTGGTAATAAGAAAGAGTCCCCGGCAACGGCGCAAAATTTGATATCACACAAATTACCCTAAGGAGTGAATTACTCTCTCAACTAAGAGGTTCAGATGTAGTACTTAGGGATCAAATCAATAGAGACTCTAAGATTACACAATAGATTTTTAGTCTTCGAAATAAAGCAAGATTAATAGGTTTAAAGCAGTTAATGGAATCGTGAGCAAGGCAGTTGCTCGATTGGTTTGATTTGAGGTTGTTAACAGTTGGGGAATTAGCTAGATTCAGGTATATTCTCAGGTATGATAAGTAAATAACTTAATTTGGGTTTTTAGGGGTTTATTAATATTAATTGTTCTCGGACTCAAAATTAGTTATAATCAATTAGATTATCTAATCTGGATCTCGGATTTCAACTTTCGTATGTTAATCACGAGAAAGTGTCGATCGATGATTTGTAAAAAATATCGATCGATACACCTTTCAAAATATCGATCGACAGAACTCTCGTTGCGTCGATCGTTTCTTCTTCCAGAAAGCTTTACGAGCGGATTTGATGGTGCCTTCTAACTTACTAGACCAACTCTCGTGTGTATCTAGTCAGTTAGATCATACTAGTTTATTTTCAGGTATTGAGTCAAGCAATGGCTTGTTCTCAATTAATCCTAGGATCTAAGTTTAAAGGGTGATCAATCCTAAACTTAGCTTTAAGAACAACTAGATGAAGAACTATATTTTAAACACCCTAGCAACAGTTTAAGTTAACAATACATATATCATCCTATTGTGAAACCTAAATCTAACAGTAAGACTACTCAGACATATTCATAAAGCACATGGTTATGATGGTCTGAATAATACTTAAATAAAACAACAAGAGTAAACAATAAAGTAAGTGAAAGCATGGGAGTTCAAGATATTCTCTGTTTTGTAGTTCAGATCTATCTCTCCAATCATAAGCTCTCTCTCTTCCTCCAATGGTGTGTTGCTTCTCTCCAAACTAGGTCTAAAAGGTCTCTAAGCAAGTCTGCCTTTAAAATAGTACAAAACCCTAATAATATAGCCTAACAGGCGGCCAGTGACTTAACATGTAATTATTGGAACTTTTGTGAAACTTGCAATCTTCTAATTTTGTCATTTAACTCACGGGTGGCTTCACCGTCGATCGATGCTTCGAGCTTTCCATCGATCGATTATGCTTGGTAATCGTCGGTCAATGTTCTGATACAAAAATCGACTACTCCTTTGTTTCCAGCAAAACTCTCAAATAGTCTCCAAATTGCTCCAAATACCTCATTTTCCTATAGTAAGTACATGAACTTGTAATTACTCTAAAAAGGGTCCAAAACGTATAAAAACCATGGCTAAAAGTAGGTAAAATCTATGGCCTATCAGCATGGATTGAATATTGTCTCTGAATGTCGACCAATGGTCTTGCTCGATGGTCAGCTCGGATGCTTTCTCCAAATATCTCCAAAATGCTCCAAAATCATCACTTTCTTCCAAATCACTGCTGATCCTATGAATATACTAATAGACTCTAGAATATAATAATTAGTTATAAAAACACATATAAACCATGGCTAAAAGTGGGTAAAATCCATAGCCTATCAACTCCCTCAGACTTACCTTTTTGCTTCTCCTCAAGCAACATACATGCAGTCTCTCTGAAAGAGGTTTGAAACAGCAGGGACTCACAGATTTAAAACTTAGAATCAACACCTTAGAAAGTCCTAATCTTAGAAGCACACTACCATATCCTAGTCTAGCAACCAAGTTCATCTAGCCAACAACTTAGCAAATCATATCTGACAATCCCTTCTACCAACCTCAATTCTTGAATAAATAAAAGTGTAGGCTTTACCTTGGGGGTATCGATCATAGGATGCAAAGATTCTCAAACAAGTATCTGGACCTGCAGGTAAATAAAAGTTCCTTTCCTCTCTCTCTACTAATTTTTCTCTCAGTCAAGGTCTGCTTATATTGCAAGATCATTGACTAAGATTAGACAGGCTTCCATGAATCAAGCTTTAATCGTTTTAGCCACCAAATTTAGTTCACTTCTTTTTGATCTATATCCTAGGATTATTTGTGAATCAAGCCTTAATGGTTGTAGCCACCAAATCATGTTCTAATCCTTTACCTATAGAATTCTTATGAATCAAGCCTTAATGGTTGTAGCCACCAAGTCATGTTCGAATTTTTTTCCTAAGTTATTATCTATAACTATATATATATATTTTATATCATATCTATATATTTCGAAATAGAGAGAGAGGGTGATAAATCTACACAAGGCTTTACCTTCCAAACTTGTTTGAAGAATCCGATCCCATGTATACCAA
Organism: Brassica oleracea var. oleracea; assembly: GCF_000695525.1. Taxonomy (NCBI): domain Eukaryota; kingdom Viridiplantae; phylum Streptophyta; class Magnoliopsida; order Brassicales; family Brassicaceae; genus Brassica; species Brassica oleracea. Next base: position 35,469 of record NW_013617527.1, on the reverse strand, counting down.
GCTCCAAGACAAGCAAAGTTGAGCTCAGTTAGGTTGGAGGTCAGCTTTGGTTCCTTCAAACATTCTCAGCAAGTGTAGCATAGTTGACAGCTTGATCCACTTTGGTATCTTTAGTGCTATATGCAACTAGTAAATCTAGAATTGTGTAGTTAGATAACAAGCAAAATCAATAAGTTCATCATCCTCTTCTTGACTCAATAAAAACTTTTTTGAAAACATTTTAATAAGACTCATGAAATAAACTAATATCAGTAAACCTCCCCCCAGACTTAAACTACATTGTCCTTAGTGTAAATTCAGTCGGAGTTATGGTGATAACTAAAGCATAAGGACTTAATTGAATAAGTAAGAGCGATATACTAGAGCAGATTAGATGTCGATCGATGCAGGTGATGTTCTGTCGATCGATGTCGGCAGTGTGATGGTGATAACTAAAGCATAAGGTGTTGACATCGGTCGCTGTAGGTGATGTTTTTTCGATCGATGTCAGCAGTGTTTCGTCGGTCGATACTCTTGGCAAACGTCTACTCAGATCTTTTTTGTATGACCTTCAAAAATTCAAAAACTAGCATAAGTACTAAACTGATGAAAACCAAATAATATTACCTAATAGTGGGTTGCCTCCCACTCAACGCTTTGTTATAGTCATGTAGCTTGACTTTGGAGGTGATTTGGCTAGTAATGTGGAAAGCAGGTATTTTCTGGGAAGCAAGTTTCCATCTCTTCAATGCTCTTGTTGAACTATGTACCAGCGAAGTCTCGCATTGCTTCGTCTCCTCTGCGCCATTTTTCTTTCATTGTTGCAGTTGTATTCTCTATCCTCTACAATCTGTCTCCAAGACATCAAGTTTGAACTGATGTCTCACAAGTGTGGCGTATGCGTCAGCTGAGATCTCCTCTCCATGGTTGTTTGTATCAGACATATCTGATTTCACCTTTGGTACTAGCTCTCCTCGGTTTGCTGGTATAGCTTCGTCGATCGATGTTCTTCAGTGACTGTCGGTCGATCTGTTGATGAGTTTGTCGATCGATGTCGATGCCTCTGGTCGACGAGCGATATATCTCTAAATCTCCACTATCTCTGTCTGCATTGCCTTTGTCTGAGAAGTCAAAGAACTGATGGTAATGTCCCGAGGAAATAGATGTCATCACATCTCTTATCAAGCCTCTCTTCTGCAGCTCCCAGAGTTTTGTAGATCTCTTTTACCATCTGATCAATCTCTGCTCTGGTTTAAGAATCTGGTTGAGACTTCATCGGATTTAATTGTGATGGGTCATCGTCGATCGATTTTGGAAGGTCTCTGTCGACCGATGTTGGAATGTTTCTGTCGATTGAATCTGGTGTTGTTGCTTTGGCCGCACGATGTGCCTGCATATTAGCTATGTCTTGCCTCATCTCCTCCATGCATGTAGTAAACCAACTGATGATATCATTTAGTGGGTAGTAGACACCATCAAGCTTCATCTGGAAGTCATCTTCATTCTTTTCTTGGGCTCCACAAATTCCATAAAGCATCTCATTTATCTCATTCTTGGTGTAGATTTCTGGTACTAGCTTGGTCTGTGTGAATGACCTAGCATGTTCTGGAAGACATAGGTAGATGTGCTCATCCATTGAGACTCTTTCCAGAAGATTTCTGATATCATCTTTGGATACCCGGATGATATGTCCATCAACATCTCGGGCATGTCCATGATCATCTATGTAGACTCCATACTCATCCTTCTCCTCCCAGTGGAATCTCCTAGTTCCATCAAGGTCATAGGCTCTTTTCCAAACTCTGGACGTCTTTCGATCGATGTTGGGTCTCCAATGTTGATCGACTGTCGAGTATGCTGTTGATACTTTGGCTTGAAATGATCATCTACTTCACCAGATGTGTTGTAGAATTCGTTTGCAACTCTCTGATGGTGCTCTGAAATGTTGCACTGTTGTATGAAGCGATTTTCTGCTCCTAGCTCATGAATTGCAGTTTCTACGGCATAGCTCTCGTGATAGCGATCATCTGCCCAACTGCCAATTGAGTAGTTTCCTTCCTCAGCACGAATACCTTGATACTATGTTGCTCGTTCCTCCTCATTATCCTCATCATATTCTTCTCTGTGCGGAGTAGCTCTGGTTGAAGGTCTTGCAGAGTGTTCTGCCAGGGTGGGATTGTAGTAGTCATTCCGCCAATCGTCTGGACTACTGTCGATCGATTCTTCTATGTGATTGTTGATAGATTTCTGATTGGCACTGTCGATCGATGTGGGGATGTGAGATTCGATCGACGCGGAATACGCGGAATACGCGGAATACTCATTCTCATTAGCTCCACAGTGGCATGCTGCTATGAGTCCTAGATCATCAATTCTTCTGGAGGAAGTTTGTGGCTTCATGACTTGAATAGGATCATAGTGGACATGTGGGTCTATGAGCGTCAGGCACAACTGGTTGGTTTGCATGTTGCACACTGCTCCTACTGTTGACAAGAAGGCTCTTCCAGGCAACAGAGAAGAGTTCCAGTTCAGCTTGATATCCAAGACATGGAAATCTACTGGAACTAGGGCATTAGCAATCTGCACCTCTAGGTCTCTGACAATTCCTCCTGATTTTCGCTGAGAACAATTCACAAAAGTGAACGATTCCTTGGAAGGCTCCACCTTTAGACATTGATGGTCTGCCATAACCCTAGGTAGGATGTTGACTGATGCTCCTGTGTCACACAATGCATGTGGGAACTTAATACCCTTCCCCGTACATGGTATTACAAAATTCCCAGGATCACTCTTCTTATTCAGTGTAATCCTATTCTTCATCTTTTCTCTGGCCTCATAGAACATTCTCCTAATGTCCTTTTTAGTCTCTTTGGTCTCTCTGAAGAACATCAACAATCTGTAGGTAAAGTTGGCCTCCTTGAATGGTTTCTCTGGTGGAATCCTAAAGACTCTCTTTCGAAAACTTTCCACCTCCTTCTCATTAGCTCCCCTCTTCAGATGCTTGGCAATCATTTCATTTCTCTTCCTTAAGGTTCTCCCCATAGGAGCCTTATCAACTTCCATAGGCTCTGCTGCATCTTCTGAATGTGTACTGGTGGTCTTTGGTGGGTCAGCTGAAGGTTTTTGTTGTGGCATGAGTGCATTGATTCAGGTGATGTCTATCTTTGGGAACATCACTCGGCATGTGATGGGTGCACGTCGATCGATGGGCGCTGGAGGTTGTCGATCGCCAGCGGTCTCATGTTGTCGATCGATGGCGGGATCAGTTTGTTGATCGATGTTGACATAAATAGGGCTGGGCGGATGTGGGTGTCTTGCTGCGAACTCCTCGTGAGTTATGATCCTCATGGCATTGCATGATGCGGTTGACTCTGTAGGTGTCGTCGATCAATGCTTTGGAGAGGCTGTCGATCGGTTCTGATTGAAGTCCATCGATCGATGTTCAAAGTATGGCGTCGATCAACACCAATGTGATCCGCCGAAGCTCATCGAACTCTCTACTTCGAAATCTCCTTCTTGCAGCTTCTCATGCTTCACCACTTGCCAGAAATCATCATATATGATGGCATTAAGGTGGTGCTTCATCACATCATCTCCTACCCCCATTGCTAAGGCTTCTTGCTTCTTAACAGCTTATTATGTCTGAACTACCTGCATCTCAAGCTTCTTCGCATGAGTACTCAAAGTCTCAAACTTTGTATACAGGTTGTTGTAGACAGAATCAATCTTCTCATTGAAGTCCACCGGCATGCTCTGCTGTCCTTCAAGAACTCTGTCAAAAATTTCTTCAATCTTGCTCTCCTGAGTAGGTGGTGGTGGCTTCTGGTAAGATGAGATTCCATAACTCTTGTTGTTGTTGCTGCTGTAGTTCTGGCTGTAGGGTTTCTGGTACTGCGAACTCTGGTTGAAATTACTCCTCTGCCCATTAACATAGAAGTTTCCACCCTGGTTTCCACACCTCTGAAATCATGTTCCACCGATAAAGTTCACATCTTCTTCAACCTCTGCTCTACCCTCTGTGTCTACAGCATCTGCATCCTCTACTAAGAAAGCCTGCTTCCTAAGAAGCTTGTGAACACTGTCCCAGCTTTGCTTTCACCTCATCCTTCTGGTCCTTCCCAAGGATGGCTGCAGATCTCTTTCTCACAAAATCAGTGTTCTTGGTGTTGTTGTTGGATGCCAAGTTCTCAAAAACTCTCACAGCCTCTTCTTGATTCCTAGTGTTGAAGTTCTCATCGCTGGAAGCATTAAGAGCCATCTGATACTGCACTGTGATGCCTCTGAAGAAAGTACTGAGCAGTTGTACTTCATTGAATCGATGGTGTGGACAGTCTCTCTGGGAAGACTTGAATCTGATCCAGGAGCTTCTGAATGATTCTGTAGGCTCATGCGCGAATGTAGCAATCTTGCTCCTCAAGTCTTCAGCACGCGCCTCATCAAAAACGTTACGTAGGAATGCGTTCTTGATGTCGGCCCAGGATGTGAGAGATCATGTGATAGACTATGGATTTGTTCCATTTTCATCCATAGTTTATAGGTGTTTTTACTAATAATTATTATATTATAGAGTCTATTTATTATAAGATCAAGAGTGTTTTGGAGATAAGTGATGATTTTGGAGCATTTTGGAGATATTTGGAGCAAGCACCCGAGATGACCATCACGATCGACAATCGGTCGATATTGGAGAGGAATAATCGATCGATACGCATGACTTGGTATCGATCGACAGAGAAGCACGCAGAAAGCCCATTTGGTCACAGCCGACTTGAAGCCCAAGACTTCACCATTTTACAAGATTACCCTTGTCGAGTTTTTCCCTGATTATATAAGCTTTGCCGCCATGTTAGAGGCAAAGTGTGCTTTTCATTGTTTTACTATTTTCACAGCAAAGGGTTTCAGGATTTTGATAGATTGGAGAGAAGATCCAAAGTTATAATTTGTGATTGGAACTCCATTGATATATATGTACTATTCTAATGAAGTTCTTATACTTCATTTGTTATGAATTGCTTAGCCATGTCTGACTAGTTCCATTGTTAGATTTTAGGGTTAAAATAGGTTAGGAGGGATTAGCTCCAACTATAGATTGTTGAGTTGTGATAATTATCTTTAGGATTGTTCATCAATGTCTGTGTCTAGATTAGCTAACTAGAACCTGCCCTTGGATTGATTTGATAAGATCGAAAGCTTTATTCTCATCCTTAAAACATTCTAATAGAACTATGTTTCTTGCTATGAGCAAGGCGAGAGCTGATCTAGTGAGCTTAGTAAGCCTTCATTCAACCTGCGCATAAAGCTTGACTAGAGCGCATCGATCGATATCACACTTGAATAATCGATCGACGGTACAAAAGGTGTATCGATCGATATCCCATTGGATCAATCGATCGACTCTTTCTATTGATCAATATAACGAGAGTTGAGATCATAGATCTAATTAATAGACAAGTCAATACATGCA
>NW_013617527.1:25081-29845 GCF_000695525.1 Brassica oleracea var. oleracea | reverse complement strand
AAACTGCAATTTACATTTAAAACTCTAAAAACAATCTTACTTAACAAATCATATTAGAATCGTTAGGTTCCCTAGCTCCCTGTCAATTCGATCCCTAAGTACTACAGCTCGACCTCTTATTTGAGAGAGTATAAATCACTCCTTAGGGTAATTTGAGTGGTATCAAATTTGGCGCCGTTGCCGGGGAGCTTTGATCGCCTATTTTTCTAATTTTTGTTAAGTTTCAGACAAAAAAAAAATTCTTGGATTTTCAGGCACATGCCCAGTAGTACCAGAAGCAATAAGAAAACTCAACTGCTATTCTCACCAGATCCTGCAAGTTTGGAACGTTCGATCCGCAAGGAAGCGCGCTCCTTATCCACTGACAACAACACTTCTATGTCGTTCGATTCTGCTCAACCACCGTCGACCCAGACACCAGTCCCATTGACCGATTCTCGCTCACCCCTGTCGACCGACAACATAGACCTTCCATCGACCGACATCATCCACCCGACATCGATCAACATTCCATCTCGGACATCGATCGATACTGAGCCACGAGACATGGTTGCGCCTTTTTTACTTGTACGTGACAACAATGGAGACCTGCATGACCAGGAGGGTCATCTGCGTAATGCAGCAGGTCAGAGGATAGATGCTCAAGGAGCTGCAATTCCTGAGCCTGATGCTACTGCTGCAGGTACTACCTTACCTGTAGATGAAGCTGTGCAACCCAAAACGTTGGCTAATTACAACACTCCAGATCGATACTACACCAACAGATCCGCCATCCTTCCTCCCACCATTGAGAGGGATTTTGAGTTGAAAGCGCAGTACTACACACTTGTGGGACAGCTACCCTACCATGGATTATCCCACAAACATCCTATGGACCATCTGGAGAGGTTCGGGATCTGATTTCTTCTATTAGAGTCGAGGGAGTCTCTGAGGACTACATGTTATGCAAGCTCTTCAGGTACTCACTTGATGGAGAAGCTCTACATTGGCTCAAGCAGTTACAACCAGGATCTCTTAAATCTTGGAGCGACATCAAGAATGCATTCTTATGCAATTTCCTTGATAAAGCGTGTGCTGAAGACTTGAGGAGCAAGATTGCTACATTCATTCAGGAGCCTGCAGAATCATTCAGAGGCTCTTGGATCAGATTCAAGTCTTACTAGAGAGACTGTCCACACCATGGATTCAATGAAGTATAACTGCTCAGTACTTTTTACCGAGGCATCGCGGTACAGTACCATGTGGCTCCTGATGCTTCTAGCAATGGAAACTTCAACACCAGAAATCCAGAAGAGGCAGTCAAGGTTATTGGAAACCTAGCATCCAGTAACAGCACCAAGAACACTGATTTTGATAGGAAAAGATCTGCCACCATCCTTGGGAATGATCAGATGGATGAGGTGAAGGCAAAACTGGACAGTGTTCACAAGCTTCTCAGGAAGCAGGTCAACTTTGTTGAAGATGCAGAAGCTGTAGAGGGTAGAGCAGAAGAAGAAGAAGAAGTGAACTACATTGGTGGAGCTGGATTCCAAGGTTCTAGAAACCAGGGTGAAAACAGAAACTCCTATGGAAATATAAGTAACTTCAACCAAAATTCACAGTACCTGAAACCCTACAACAACAGCTACAGCAACAACATGAATTTTGGAAGTTCCTACTACCAGAAGCCACCGCCGCCTACTCAAGAGAGCAAGATTGAAGAGATGCATGATAGGGTTCTTGAGGTACAGCAGCGAATTACAGTAGACGTCAATGGGAAGATAGATTCTGTGTACACCAACCTGAAAACAAAGTTTGAGACTTTGAGCACTATGTGAAGAAGATGGAGATGCAGGTTGTGCAGACAGGAGATGCTATTAGGAGGCAGGAAGTTTCAACAAGAGGAGTATGGGATGATGTAATGAAAAACCACGTGAATGTCATCATTGAGGATGACTTTTGGCAAGTGGTGAAGGAACAGAAGCTGCAAGAAGGTGATTTCGAGGTAGAAAGTTTGATGAGTTTTGGCGGATCACATTGGTGTCGATCGACGCCAGACACTAAACATCGATCAATATACACCAACACAAATCAGTCGACAGGAACTCCAGAACATCGATTGACAACCCCTACGTAGTCAACCGCGTCTTGCAATACCATGAAGATTCTAACTCACGAGGAGTTCGTGGTAAAACACCAACATCCGCCCAACCCTGATAACGTCTGAATCGATCGACATGCCAACAGCAACATCAATCGACAAACAGAGGCCAGTATCGATCGACAACCATCAGCACCTATCGATCGACGAGCCCCTATTACATACCGAGTGCAGATGCCGAAGATACATTGCACGACTTAGCGCACTCAGGCCCAAACCCAAACCTTCAGAACACCCACCAGAGCCTGTCAGGACACCTTCAGATGATGGAGAGGATCCTATGGAAGAGGGTAGGGTTTCTACTGGAAGAACCCTAAGGAGAAAAAAGGAAAAAGTGCGAAACATCTGAAGAGGGGGGCTAATGATAAGGAAAAGGAAAGTTTCCGCAAGAGAGTATTCAGGATTCCTATAGATAAGCCATTCGAGGATGCTTATTACACCCACAGATTGTGGATGTTCTTCAGAGAAACCAGAGAGAAAGAAGAAGACATCAGGAGAATGTTCTGTGAAGCTAGAGAAAAAATGAGGATGAGGAATACATTGAAGAAGAAGAGTGATCCTGGGCAATTTGCAATACCATGCACGGTGAAGGGTAATAAATTCCCACATGCCTCGTGCGACACAAGAGCATCAGTCAGCATCCTACCTAGGGTTATGGCAGACCATCTAGGTCTGCAGGTACAGCCATCGCAGGAATTGTTCACTTTTGTGGATTGTTCCCAGAAGAACTCAGGAGGAATTGTGAGAGACCTAGAGGTGCAGATTGGTAATGCCCTAGTCCTAGTTGATTTCCATGTCTTGGACATCAAGTTAAACTGGAACTCTTCTCTACTACTTGGGAGAGCTTTCTTGTCAACAGTGGGAGCAGTGTTCAACTTGCAAACCAACCAGTTGTGTCTAACACTCATCGATCTTAATGCCCACTACGACCCTATCCCAGTCAAGAAGCCACAGACGATCCCCAGAAGAATCAATGATCCAGGAATCATTGCAGCTTGCCACTGTGAAGATGAATACGAAACTCAATATTCAGCTTCGATCGAGACTCACACAGCAACATCGATCGACACAACCCATCCTAAATCGACCGACGCAGAAGAACAAAAATTGGTCGACACTTGTCTGGATGAGTGGGAGAACGACTACTACAACCCCACTATTGACGCTTACCCTAAACAAAATATACATACAGACACGTATGATGAAGACTATGAGGAGGAATGAGCCATTGAGTACAGAGCCATCTTTGATGAGGAAGATAAACTCTTACATCATTCCTCTTAGGAAAGGAATGCACCATCGATCGACATGACAAGCTGGCCATCGATCGACACTCAACCTCAACAACGATGCCGAAAGTGAGCATCGACCGACACTGCCTACTACAAATCGGTCGACACTGACGTCAACCGTGCTCGTGAAGGAAACTACTCGATTGGCAGTTGGGCAGATGAACACCACCACGAATGCTTTGCAGTAGAAACAGCAACCTATGCCCCAGAAGCAGATAAACTACAAGACAGTTTCACAGATGAGGAGCTGCTCAACATGCAAAGACGCGATGATACAGATCAGATTCAAGCAGAAGCTGCTTGGGAAAGAACTCGTTTCCGCCAATCGATCGATACTCGTCATCAACAATCGATCGATACTTGTCATCAAAAATCGATAGACACTCGTTGTCCACAATCGATCGACATCAACAATACCACGTCAATTGACAACCATCCAATACCAAAAACCACTGTAAACAAAAAAGATAAATCAGATAAACCGTATCTAACTCCTGACGAATTTGGTATTTTCAAGGACCCAGATGGCTACGCAAGGGCAATAGACGGCCGCACACTACACGTATCTCGCGAAGAAATCGCAGATATCCTTCAGAAGCGAATGGAGCAGACAATCTGTTCATGCATCACCGCAACAATCCAGAACAGAAGGCTACAAAGGAGTTCTATGACACAGCTGGTGGCATAGAAAACAGCTTCAAACAATGATCTCGCCATACACCTCATCCATCAATTGGTTGATGTCCCAACAGTCGAGAGACAGCCAGAATTCGGCAGAAGAGCTTATGATCTCTATGGTCACATGAAATTCTACTGGGAAGAGAAAGATGAGTATGAAGTCTATAGAGATGATCAGAGATACGCCAGAGATCTAGATGGAAACACCATTCGTATTCATAACACGGATATCAGAAGAGTTCTGGAAAGAGCTTCAAGAGATGAGCCAAGCTACATATGTCTTCCTGAGCATGCTAACTTATTCACACATACCAAGTTGGTACCAGAGATCTACACAAAAGATGAGATCAATGAGTTGTTCTATGGAGTCTGTGGTGAACCTGAGAGGAACAAAGAAGCTTTCCAAATGAAGCTTGATGGTGTCTACTATCCATTAAATGATAGTATCAGTTGGCTATCTACTTGCATGGAGGAGATAAAGCAAGACATAGCCATAATTCATAACGCGACCGACACTGCTCGACCTCCATCGATCGACAGGCACCTTCACACATCGATCGACAACCGCTTGACAGCATCGATCGATACCAATCCGCCACGCACACATACAATGAAGTCTCAACCAGATTTCCACACCAGAGAAGAGATAGATCA
>NW_013617527.1:24455-24981 GCF_000695525.1 Brassica oleracea var. oleracea | reverse complement strand
TCAAACATCGATCGACAGTGATAAAAACCGAGGCCGGCTAGTACCAAAGTGATAGATTATGGATTTGGCCCGTTTTCATCCATATTTTATAGGTGTTTTTACTAATATTTATATTATTATCGAGTTTATTTATTATATTTATAAGATCAGGAATGTTTTGGAGATAAGTGATGATTTTGGAGCATTTTGGAGATATTTGGAGCAAGCACCCGAGATGACCATCGAGATCGACAATCAGTCGATATGGGAGAGCTAGAATCGATCGATACACAAGTCATGGTGTCGATCGATAGCACAGCGCGCAGAAGCTTGTTTGGTCACAGCCGACTTGAAGCCCAAGATTTCACTATTTTACAAGATTGCCCCAGACGTGTTTTACCCTAATTATATAAGCTTTGCCGCCATGTTAGAAGCAAAGTGTGATTTTCTTTGTGTTTCATTGTTTTATTGATAGATGGGAGAGAATATCCAAAGTTATAATTTGTGATTGGAACTCCATTGATATTTATCTTATTTATTCTATGAA
>NW_013617527.1:10477-24367 GCF_000695525.1 Brassica oleracea var. oleracea | reverse complement strand
TTTATTCTATGAAGTTTTTATACCTAACTATTGTTATGAATTTCTTAGCCATGTCTGGGTAGTTCTCTTGTTAGATTTTAGGGTTTAAATAGGTTAGGGGGAATGAATGCTGAGTTGTGATAATCATCTTTAGAATTGTTCATTAATGCATGTGTCTAGATTAGCTACCTAGAACTTGCCCTAGAATTGATTGATAAAAGCCATAGCTAATTCTCATCCTGAAAACATTCTAATTGAACTTTGTTTCTTGCTATGAGCAAGGCGAGAGCTGATCTAGTGAGCTTAGTAAGCATTCATTCAACCTGCGCAAAAAGCTTGACTAGAGCGCGTCGATCGATATCATACTTGAATAATCAATCGACGGTGCAAAAGGTGTATCGATCGATACGCCCATTGGAATATTGATCAACACTTTCAATATATCAATATAACGAGAGTTGAGATCATAGATCTAGTTAATAGTCAACAAGTCATTGCTCGCCAAGGCTGAAAGACTTGTTGATGAAATAGTTGAGCTTTACATTATCATGCATGCAAATCATTAGGCATCTATAGGATTATAATTCCAACTTTCCACAATAAAAACCCTAAGTCTAGCTATTTCCTTTTTAAGCACCAAAACCCCAAAACTTGCTATTGAACAAATACTTGTTCAATATAAAACTGCAATTACTTTCAAAACTCTTAAAAACATCTTGCTTAACTAATCATATTAAAATCTCTAGGTTCCCTAGCTCCCTGTGAATTCGATCCCTAAGTACTACAACTCGATCTCTTATTTGAGAGAGTATAAATCACTCCTTAGGGTAATTTGAGTGGTTATCAAATTTGGCGCCGTTGCCGGGGAGCTTTGTTCGCCTGTTTTCTAATTTTTGTTAAGTATTCTGACAGAAATTTTTTTTCTTGGATTTTCAGGTACATGCCCTACAGTACCAGAAGCAACAAGGAATCACAACTAATATTCCAACCAGATCCTGCAAGTTTGGAACGCACGATCCGTAAGGAAGCGCGCTCCCTATCGACCGATAACAACAACTCCGTGTCGCTCGATTCTGCTCAACCACCGTCGACCCAGACACCAGTCCCGTCGACATATTCTCGCTCACCCCTATCGATCGACAACAGAAACCTTCCGTCGACCGATACCCTTCACCCGACATCGATCGACATTCCATCTCGGAAATCGATCAATACTGAATCGCGAGCAATGGTTGCGCCTTTGATACTTGTTTGGGACAACAATGGAGACCTGCATGACCAGGAGGGTCATCTGCGTAATGCAGCAGGTCAGAGAATAAATGCTCAGGGGGCTGCAATCCCTGAGCCTGATGCTACTACTACAGGTACTACCTTACCTGTAGATGAGGCTTCACAACCCAGGACGTTGGCTGACTACAACCGTCCAAATCGCTACTACACCAACAGATCAGCGATCCTTTCTCCTACCATTGAGAGGAATTTTGAGCTGAAAGCGCAGTACTACACACTTGTGGGGACAGTTGCCCTACCATGGACTATCACATGAGCATCCTATGGACCATCTGGAGAGGTTCGAGGATCTGATTTCTGCTATTAGAGTCAAGGGAGTCTCTGAAGACTACCTATTATGCAAGCTTTTCAAATATTAACTTGCTAGAGAAGCTCTGCATTGGCTCAAGCAGTTACAACCAGAATCTCTTAAATCCTAGAGCGAAATCAAGAATGCATTCTTATGCAATTGCTTTGATGAGGCGCGTGCTGAAGACTTGAGGAGCAAGATTGCTACATTCACTCAGGAGCCTGCAGAATCATTCAGAAGCTCTTGGATTAGATTCAAGTCTTACCAGAGAGACTGTCCACAACACGGATTCAATGAAGTACAACTACTCAGTACTTTCTACAGAGGCATCGCGGTTCAGTACCAGATGGCTCTTGATGCTTCTAGCAATGGAAACTTCAACACCAGAAATCCAGAGGAGGCAGTCAAGGTAATTGAAAACCTAGCATCCAGCAACAGCACCAAGAACACTGATTTTGAGAGGAAGAGATCTGCCACCATCCTTGGGAATGATCAGATGGATGAGGTGAAGGCAAAACTGGAAAGTGGTCACAAGCTTCTCAAGAAGCAGGTCAGCTTTGTTGAAGATGCAGAAGCTGTAGAGTGTAGAACAGAGGAAGAAGAAGTAAACTACATTGGTGGAGCTGGATTCCAAGGAAACCAGGGTGGAAACAGAAACTCTTATGGAAATAGGAGTAACTTCAACCAAAACTCGCAGTACCAGAAACCCTACAACAACAGCTACAGCAACAACAGAAATTTTGGAAGTTCATACTATCAGAAGCCACTGCCTTGGTGGAGCTGGATTCCAAGGAAACCAGGGTGGAAACAGAAACTCTTATGGAAATAGGAGTAACTTCAACCAAAACTCGCAGTACCAGAAACCCTACAACAACAGCTACAGCAACAACGGAAATTTTGGAAGTTCATACTACCGGAAGCCACTGCCGCCTACTCAAGAGAGCAAGATTGAAAAAGATGCTCGATAGGGTTCTTGAGGCACATCAGCGAATGACAGTCGACTTCAATGGGAAGATAGATTCTGTCTACACCAACCTGAGCACAAAGTTTTAGACTTTGAGCTCTCATCTGAAGAAGATGGAGATACAGGTTGTGTAGACAGGAGATGCTATTAGGAGGCTGGTAGCTTCATGGAAGCCTTTCCAAGCTTGGTCAATGATTTTGCATAAAAGCAGATTTTGACCAAGAGATAAAATTAGTAGAGAAAGAGGATAGGAACTAATGTTCACCTGTAGGTCCAGATACTTGTTTGAGAATCCTTGCATCATGTGATTGATACTCCCAAGGTAAAGCCTTCACTTTTATTTTATGCTAAGAAATGAGGTTGGTAGAGGGGAATGAAAGACATGATTTGCTAAGTTGTTAGCTAGATGAATTTGGTTGCTAAGCTAGGATATGGTATAATGTGCTTTTGTGATTAGGATTTCTTAGATGTGGATTGCAATATTGTAGAGGTGATGATTCTAAGTTTTAAATCATGTGAGACCCTGCTGTTTTAAAACCTCTTTCAGAGAGACTGCCTGTGTGTTTTGCTTGAGGACAAGCAAAAGGGTAAGTCTGGAGGAGTTGATAAACTATGGATTTGACTCATTTTCATCCATAGTTTATAGGTGTTTTTACTAATAATTATTATATTATAGAGTCTATTTATTATATTTATAAGATCAGGAGTGTTTTGGAGATAAATGATGATTTTGGAGCATTTTGGAGATATTTGGAGCAAGCACCCGAGATGACCATCACGATCGACAATCGGTCGATATTGGAGAGGAATAATCGATCGATACGCATGACTTGGTATCGATCTACAGCGAAGCGCGCAGAAAGCCCGTTTGGTCACAGCCGACTTGAAGCCCAAGACTTCACCATTTTACAAGATTACCCCTGACGAGTTTTACCCTAATTATATAAGCTTTGCCACCATGTTAGAGGCAAAGTGTGCTTTTCATTGTTTTACAATTTTCATAGCAAAGGTTTTTAGGATTTTGATAGATTGGAGAGAAGATCCAAAGTTATAATTTGTGTTTGGAACTCCATTGATATCTATTTACTATTCTAATGAAGTTTTCTTACCTAACTGCTGTTATGAATTGCTTAGCCATGTCTGAGTAGTTCTATTGTTAGCTTTTAGGGTTTAAATAGGTTAGGAGAGATTAGCCCCAAATATAGATTGTTGTGATAATCATCTTTAGGATTGTTCATTAATGCATGTGTCTAGATTAGCTACCTAGAACATGCCCTTGGATTGATTGATAAAAGCGAAAGCTTCCTGAAAACATTCTAATAAAACTATGTTTCTTGCTATGAGCAAGGCGAGAGCTGATCTAGTGAGCTTAGTAAGCCTTAATTCAATATGCGCATAAAGCTTGACTAGAGCGCGTCGATCGATATCACACTTGAATAATCGATCGACGGTTCAAAAGGTGTATCGATCGTTATCCCATTGGATCAATCGATCGACTCTTTCTATTGATCAATATAACGAGAGTTGAGATCATAGATCTAGTTAATAGACAATTCAATACATGCGAAAGCTGATTGACTAGTTGATCAAAATAGTAGAGCTTTACATTATCATGCATGCAACTCATTAGGCATATGTAGGATTATAATCCCAATTTTCCTGAATAAAAATCCTAAGTTTAACTATTTCCTTTTTAAGCACCAAAACCCCAAACCTGCTATTGAACAAACACTTGTTCAATATAATACTGCAATTTACATTTAAAACTCTAAAAACAATCTTACTTAACAAATCATATTAGAATCCTTAGGTTTTCTAGCTCCCAATGAATTTGATCCCTAAGTACTACAACTCGACCTCTTATTTGAGAGAGTATAAATCACTCCTTAGGGTAACTTGAGTGGTATCATCCTGGTGGCAGCTGCTTAAGCCAGTGTGAAGCCTCCCCAGCAAGTGAGTACTTGAAGATCTTGCAGGGTAGGTAGTCCCAGGGATTCCATTGACTTTAATAGCAGATATAAGATCCCTGAACCTTTCCAGATGGTCCATAGGATGCTCATGAGCTAACCCACAGTAGGGTGTCTGTCCCACGAGTGTGTAGTACGGCTTCAACTCGAAATTGCCTCTCTGGATAGCTGGAGGACGAATAGCTGATCTGTTGGCATAGAACTGATCTGGACGGTTGTAATCAGCCAACGTTCTAGGTCGAGCAACCTCATCTACAGGTTGAGCAGCTCCTGTAGCATCAGTATTGGGCTCAGGGATTACAGCCCCCTGAGCATCTATCCTCCGACCTGCTGCATTACGCAGATGACCCTCCTGGTCATGCAGGTCTCCATTATAATCTCGTACAAGAATCAAAGTCGCAACCATGTCTCGCGGCTCAGTATCGATCGATGTTTGAACTGAAGTATCGATCGACGTCGGGTGGAAGTTATCGGTCGACGGAAGAGTGTCTTTGGTCGACGGTGGTGAGCGAGTGTCGGTCGACGAGACTGGTGTCTGGGTCGACGGTGGTTGGCGAGAATCGATCGACGAACAAGGGTTGTTGTTGATCGATGATGAGCGTCTTCCTTTGCAGCTCGAATGTTCCAACTTGTAGGATCCGATGAGAATAGCAGTTGAGTTTCCTAGTTGCTTCTGGTACTGTTGGGCATGCACTTGAAAAGACAAGAAACATTTTGTGTCAGAAAGTGGTTTAAAGAAGTAACCTAGACTAAATCTATAAGCGATCAAAGCTCCCCGAGAACGACGCCAAATTTGATCTCACTCAAATTACCTTAAGGAGTGAATTACTCTCTCAAATAAGAGGTTCAGTTGTAGTACTTAGGGATCGAATTCACAGGGAGTTAGGGAACCTAATAAATCTAATCAGAATGATTAAGCTAGGTTGATTATGATTAAATGTAGATAGCAGGTTTGTGAGCAAGGCAGTTGCTCGATTGATTTGATTGAGGTTTTTGGTACTTAGATGAAATAGCTAGACTTAGGGTTTCCATTCAGGTATTCAGGATTATAATCCTACAGATGCCTAATAAGTTGTATGCATGATATTATAGAGCTAAAAACTTATAAACAAACCGATCAGCTCTCGCTTTCTAGGTTTGTCTATTGACCAGATATAAGTGTCGATCGATGATTCTATAGGAATATCGATCCATACAATTGTTGAACCGTCGATCGATTATTCGATTGGAATATCGATCGACGCGTTTAGTCAAGCTTTACGTGCGGGTTGAATTGTGCTCACTAGGCTTCCTAGATCACCTATCGCCTTACTCTATCAATCCTAGCTCAATTAGGATGTATTCAGGGTGAGATGCAAGTGATGACTTGATTCTACAACTCCTAGATCAAGTTCTAGCTAGCTAAACTAGAAACATGCTTTAATGACAATCCTAATGATGAATATCACAACTTAGCAATCTATAGTTGGGGCTAATCCTTCATAACCTATTTAAACCCTAAACCTAACAAGAGAACTACTCAAACATAGCTAAGCAATTCATAACATCAATTAGGTATAAAAACTGCATAGATAAATAGATAGATATCAATGGAGTTCCAATCACAAATCTCTTTGGAATTTCTCTCAAATCTACTAAAAATCCTAGAAAACCTTTGCTGTGAAAATAAGAAAACAAGAAAGCACACTTTGCCTCTAACATGTTGGCAAGCTATATATAATTAGGTTAAGACTCGTCAAGGGTAATCTTGTAAGTTGGTGAAGTCTTGGGCTCTAAGTCGGCTGGAACCAAACGGGCTTCTGCGCGCTTGGCCGTTGATCAATGTCACAGGGTGTGCATCGATCGATTATTGTCTCTAAATGTCGACCAATGGTCTTGCTCGATGGTCAGTTCGGATGCTTTCTCCAAATATCTTCCAAATGCTCCAAAATCATCACTTTCTTCCAAATCACTCATGATCCAATAAATATACTAAATAAACTCTAGAATATAATAATTTGTTATAAAAACACTTATAAACCATGGCTAAAAGTGGGTAAAATCCATGGCCTATCAAGAGCACATGATACAAAAGTGTTGACATATTGTGCTAAGGAAGAAGCTTCTTTCCTCATCCTCCAGTTGGAAAGTATTATCTAGTAGACTCTTGATACCCAACTAGAACTGTTTATTTAGGACTTTACCGTAGAACTAGATATCACCTGGATCAGTTTGTTAGAGGAGGACCACCGACAAACAGCAAAGAGTTATTCAACCGAAAGCATTCTGGTTTGCATTCAGTAATTGAGAGAACATTTGAAATATGGAAGGCTAAGTGGAGGATTCTTGACCGCAAGCACCCTAAGTATGAGCTGAAGAAATGCATGAAGATTGTGACAGCAACAATGGCTCTCCACAATTTTATCAGAGATTCAAACCATGAAGATTGTGAGTTTGCACATTAGGAAAGAGTGGAAGAATATGAACATGACGGGGATGAAGTGACAGAAAATGATGAGCATATTCCATACATACCAGCTGGAGATAGGGTTATGGAAGCTATGGAGGAGATGGCGAGATGGCGTCGCCAGTTCCTTCAAACATCGTCACCCTCAATTCCATCTTGTACGTCGCCATCGTACTCTCCATCTCGCCGCAGATCTACCCTCCGATTGAGTAATCGATACAAACACGAATCACACGAACCTCGATCTTCGCAACCTCAGCTCTGATACCAATTTTTGAAAATCGTTTCCTCTTCTACTTTAACTGAGCTTGCGATCTTCTTCTTCTGAACGTACTGAATCAACGCAAAAAAGGAGCACACTCGAGATGTTAATCCTATGTTCACCGCACCACTCTGTTAACTAGGAATATCCCTTATACTTCACCGGAGCTGTGATTGAACCAGGAACTGACTAGCCTTCAACGAATGAACTCACAGCTCGAGCCACCGTCTTTACAGCTCGATAAACTTGCTCTCTCTCTTGTTGATAATCTTGATCACTGATCTAACAACCTAATCAGCTCAAGATATCAACCTTATCCTAAGCTAACCAACTCTTATATCCTCTGAGTCAGCTAACCGTCACACGTGCACAAGCCAAGCCGCACACGTGTTTCCTAACTAAAGAGAGAGAGGGCGGTTCAATACAATTACAAGCTTAACCATTCTAAACCAAGTATAATCTAAGCTTAACCTATTGAACCTAAACCAAATGTAAGACTTGTCTATAACCAACAGACCCTAACCCCTCACCGTGGGAGGAAACGCTTCCACATCCACCGGTAGGTTATTGGTGCGCTTGGCGTTACTCGAACCCAAGGCCTCACCCTTTAACAACACTCCTCCAGGACAAGCTGTCACCAATTGACATGTAATAACCTACCGGTCAATTGGGTGACAGCTTGTCCTGGAGGAGTGTTGTTAAAAGGTGAGGCCTTGGGTTCGCGTAACGCCAAGCGCACCAATAACCTACCGGTGGATGTGGAGCCATTTCCTTCCACTGTGAGGGGTTAGGGCCAGTGCCCTGCAGGGCTGTGAACCAGGGTTCCGAGTGAGAGGACGGGGTGTCACAAAAAAAATTGACAACCCGTCCCGCTTACTCGGAACCCGGCTCACAGCCCTGCAGGACACCGACCCTAACCCCTCACTATGGGAGGAAACGCTTCCACATCCACCGGTAGGTTATTGGTGCGCTTGGCGTTACTCGAACCCAAGACCTCACCCTTTAACAATACTCCTCCAGGATGAGTTGTCACCAATTGATCTGGTTTTGGGTTCGAGTAATGCCAAGCGCACCAATAACCTACCGATGGATGTGGAGGCGTTTCCTCCCATGGTGAGGGGTTAGGGTCGGTGCCATGCAGAGTTGTGAGCCGGGTTCCGAGTGAGCGGGACGGGTTGTCCCTACTCAAGAAACTGATGTTGCATCTGAATCAAGAAATTTTGGATCAAAGAATGTTGGCCTTCTTCTTCTAGGTCAAAGGTTAGTAGGAAAAGATCAAGGATTGTACAAGCAGGACAAGTTGTGGCTGATGTGATTAGGGAGAGTGTTGAGTCTCGAGACAAGATTCTTTCCCACAAGAATCATCTAATAGAGAACCATCCTGAGTTTAGTTGTAGTCAACTTCGAGCTATGGAGGTTCCACACTCCTTGCCTGCTATAAGGATGCGGTCTCCTCTCTACAAAGCCTCAATTAACCATCTCAAAGAAGATGCTGCAAATCGTCAGACTTTCTTGTTTTATGGGGATGATGAGAACAAGGTTCTTTACTTGGAGTTTGCAACTGGTGAAAGCTGAGATGCATGAGGAGATGTTTATGTTTATGTATATGTCCATGTCTTAGTTTAGTATGAACTCTAGAATGAATCATGTTTTAGTGACTATGTTTATGACAATATTTTTATGAATTTCATCCTACAGAAACGTGTATGTTTATTTATTTTTTTGAAGTGGCAATACAACTCTTGTGGATAAGCAGTTCCTACGTAGAAGCTCTTATACATTTCTAGCTTAAAGTCTCCACGATACAATGAACAGTAATGTATGCGGTTATAAAACCTATGCACCGGTTATAAGAGCTTTGCACTGGTTATATGTTCATTGTTGCAACATGACTGTTGTCCAAGTTAATTAACTTCTTTTAGTGGATTTGGGTAAACTTATTGCTTGAGAGTTTTTTATCACGGGTAGAAAGTTATGCGACTATTACGAAGTTACGTTTTTTGACTGTTGTTTCTAAGCTTATTTGTGTAGAAAGTTACAAAAGCATTAAATAATTTTGGGTAAACTTGGCATGTGATAAATTATGTGACTATTATGTTTTTAGACGTGTTGAGTGCTTTACATTATGTGACTATTACGTTTTATTAAAAGGCTATATCTGGTTGTATGCTTGATGTGGTTTCAGGACACGTTTAGGTTCTTAGTTGAAGATAAGGACATGGATTTGATACTAGATGAGGAGAAACACATGTTTGTTCTTATAGAAGAAATGTATGGAGTGACAGAAGCTAATACGAACAAAGAGTTAGTGAGGAGAAACCGAGGTGGAGGTTGCCGTCATGTGCAACGCTTCATGAACGAATCTGAGGTACAATGCTATGATATTCTTCGCATGAACCATGCAACGTTTAACAGCTTATGAAATTCATATATGCTTATGTTGGGGTTCCTGGGAAAGCACATGATACAAAAGTGTTGACATATTGTGCTAAGGAAGAAGCTTCTTTTCCTCGTCCTCCAGTTGGAAAGTATTATCTAGTAGACTCTAGTTACCCAACTAGAACTGTTTATTTAGGACCTCACCGTAGAACTAGATATCACCTGGATCAGTTTGTTAGAGGAGGACCACCGACAAACAGCAGAGAGTTATTCAACCGAAAGCATTCTGGTTTGCGTTCAGTAATTGAGAGAACATTTGAAATATGGATGGCTAAGTGGAGGATTCTTGACCGCAAGCACCCTAAGTATGAGCTGAAGAAATGGGTGAAGATTGTGACAGCAACAATGGGTCTCCACAATTTTATCAGAGATTCAAACCATGAAGATTGTGCTTTTGCACATTAGGAAAGAGTGGAAGAATGTGAACATCGCAGGGATGAAGTAACAGAGAATGATGAGCATATTGCATACATACCAGCTGGAGATAAGGTTATGGAAGCTATGGAGGAGATGGCGAGATGACATCGACTTCCATACTAAATGTAAGATGTTTTTATGTATTTGCTTTAATATATATTAACTTATAGGCACATTGATATTGAGTTTAATGTTTTGTTATGAAACTTGTAGGTGGTTTTAGGTGGAGTTTCTTCATATCATCTATTGAAGATTGAATTTCTAATGTAACATAATGACTCTATTTATCATTAAACTATTGTTGGATTTTAGTGTATTTTAAAATTTGTGAAAATCTATTGTTTGAGTTTATTAAATTTATGTGAAATTAGTTTTGGAATTTATGTTAAAGTTTATCATCAAATAATTGTTGGACTTTAATTTAAATATTTTAATCAAATTTGTAAAATTATAGTCATATTTTATAATTTCATTGTCTTATTTTTATGAAAATAAATTTATGAATGTTAAAATAATAATTTAAAATTTATTTTGCTGTAACAATAATTTAGATAAGATATTAAAATTAATATAAAAATACTAAACATGAGTTAAGAGTAAGATATAGTTAAATTAAAAGACATGTTCATTTTAGTCATTTTATCATCAAATGCATCTGGATGCAAATGCAAGTCCAAAAAAAAAGACCAAACAAACACATGTGCATCCAGATGAAGTCTGGATGCATCTTCCAAATGTATAAACGAACAACACCCAGATGTTAAGACATCTGGATGGATCACCTGGATGCACCTTCCAGATGTACAAACGAATAGATACCCTAACTCTTTTAAATCACCACTCAAGAAAGCGGTCTTGACGTCCAGGTGATGTATCTCCCAACAATTTGTTACTGCAAGGGATATTAGAAGCCGTATAGTTTCGAGATGTACAAGCTCCCATGTCTTGTTTTTTTTGTGATAGATTCAAACTCTGCCACCATAGCTTCAACCCATTCTTTTGTGTTCGGCTTCAAGAAATTTCTCTGGCTCGCCATCTATTGTGACCAAAAATATTTCACTTTCTTTATCTGCAAGTAACACATAATCATCGAGATATCTTGGTTTTGTTATGATGCGGCAGTGTCTAGTCACTAACGGTTGACTATCACTGTCTTGGTTTGCATTGTGATCAGTATCTTCTTCTTCTTTGTCGTCTTGGTTTATAGGTTCTTGATCATGATCATGATCATTGTCATCTCCATCTTCTATATAACCCTCATGTGGAACCTTAGGCATACTTGGTTCACAATCAATTTGGTTCGTTGTAGACGACCAATCCCAAGCCTTCTTCTCGTCGAAGATCACATCTATACTTACCATCAACTTTCCAGAGACTTGATCATAGAGTCTATATGCTTTAGAACCCGGCTCAGTTCCAAGATTAATTACATTCTTTGATCTCTCATCGAATTTTTTAAGGTATGGTCCAATAATTTTCGCATGTGCTATATAACCAAAAATCCTTAGGTGCTCGATATTTGGTTTCTTTGATGTGAGACACTCATTTGGTGTTTGATATTCTAAGGCTTTATTAAGAACTCTATTTTTAAGTTAAGTCAAATGTCATACATCTTCTTCCCACAAGTAGTTCGACATCTTCATGGCCTTAAGCATGCTTATAGCATTCCTAGTAAAGTTCGGTTTCTTCTTTTCCCAACACCATTTTTCTGAGGTGTGTAAGTTATGTGCCTTTTATCTCCAGCTTCTTCACAAAATATATTGAACACAGTTGAGGTAAACTCTCCTCCTCTACTAGTTCTAAAGGTCTTAATGACTGAACTGGTTTGCTTCTCAATGCTTTCCTCTAACCATTTGAACCGGTCGAATGCCTCATTCTTTTCTACATATATCTGGAGAAGTCATTAATTTGGACAAAGAAAAACCAATTATTTCATGGCATTTAGCCTTCCAACTATATCCTCAAACTCCATAGTTTTTAGGCCTAGGACTTGCTCAAGAGACGCTACGATCTAGATGTACTTGTGTCTCGGGAGTCCCTTCAAGAAATGCTTTTCCATCTTGGATTCTTCTATGTTTTCTCCTAACAATGCTGCTTTGGATGATAGGCCCGATATCTTTCCCACAAAGTCATCGACCGTTCATTATCATTCATCTTCAACCTATAACTCCGTCATCAATGTCTGAATTCTTGCCTCTCTTACACGATCAGCTCCAAGGTGTCGTGACTTAATGACTTCCTAGATGTCTTTTGATGCGGTTTGTTCTCCCACTTAGAGAATGAAGTTCTTGGGAACGGATTGGAACAAAAGAGCTGTCGGCACATCATTCTTCTTTTGATCATCGAACATGTTCGATTGTGTCTCAAACTTCATGAAAACGCAGCAAAACATTCATCCTTATCGACCAAACTGTATAGTTTGTCGAAGTCAACATCGACATTGGATGGATGCGGATCCAAAATCCTTCGTACAAGGTGAAACTGTAGTCACGTCTGCCATCTTGGTTAAGTGATCTCTTCTATGTCGCCAAGATCGAATCCTTATAAACACAAAGATTAAGGAATAGTTTTTCCTTATTTCTTTAGAAACTTTCGCAAAACTAAAGTTCTTAATGTTTCTCTCATGGATCTTGTGGAACAATTCTCCATTAGATCTTATTATATAGAACTAGGCAACTTCCTTATTGTAAATGGAATACGATAATGCAAACCTAATCTAAATCTACACTCTTATTTAGATTTCTTTATTTGTATTTATCTCCTAACTTATAAAAAACTTCTCTACTGAAGGACATGAGACCGATCAGCCTGTGTTTAGTACAGTATAAAATCATATCAAAGATACTCTGTCAACGTCTGAAACCGATCTTACCAGCTTTGATCTCAGATACACAGGGAGCATTTGTCTCAGAGCGTCTCATTTCGGATAACATCCTTGTAACACACGAAAAGGTTCATGGGTTGCGCACCAATGAATCAATCGGGAAACAATACATGGCAA
Source organism: Brassica oleracea var. oleracea (assembly GCF_000695525.1). NCBI lineage: Eukaryota > Viridiplantae > Streptophyta > Magnoliopsida > Brassicales > Brassicaceae > Brassica > Brassica oleracea. The sequence continues at coordinate 11,313 of NW_013617527.1, read as the reverse complement.
TCAAAACTGATATGTCAAAAGCGTATGACCGAGTTGAGTGGCCTTTCTTGGAAGCTTTACTGGAAAACATGGGTTTTGATCACATATTTGTTCGCTGGATCATGAGTTGTATGACTACTGTCTCTTACACAATCCTGTTGAATGGCCAGACCCACAGTATTATTAAACCAGAACGTGGACTCAGACAAGGCGACCCCTTATCACCTTTCTTATTTATCTTATGTGCGGAGGCTCTGGTTAATGTTCTCAACGTGGCAGAGAAGAATGGGAAACTCCATGGGATCAAGCTCAGCAAAAACAGGCCTGCGGTGCATCACCTCCTATTTGCCGATGATAGCTTAATCATGTGTAGAGCGGATGTAGAAGAGAGTGAAACGATTCTGAGCTGTTTAAAACAGTATGGTGAAGCCTCTGGTCAGGAAATTAACAAGCTCAAATCTTCAATCATTTTTGGAGCAAGGATTCCGGAAACATCGAAAACGGAAATCAAAGGGATTCTTGAAATTTATAAGGTGGGGATGGCACTTATTTAGGCTTGCCTGAATGTTTTCAAGGATCTAAGAAGGAGCTACTAAACTTTATTCGTGAAAGACTCCAAGGGAGACTGCAAGGATGGTTTCTTAAAGCTTTATCTCAAGGCGGCAAGGAGATTCTGTTGAAATCAATTGCTCAGGCTCTCCCTGTCTATGCGATGTCAGTGTTTAAACTTCCAAAGGACCTGTGCGATAAGCTCACAAGCGCTATGGTCGAGTTTTGGTGGAGTAACGGTTCGAACAAGGAAAAGATTGCTTGGGTATCATGGGAACGGTTGTGTAAACGGAAAGAAGAGCGGGGGG
>NW_013617527.1:7074-10247 GCF_000695525.1 Brassica oleracea var. oleracea | reverse complement strand
GGGGGGGGGGGGGGAATGGGTTTTCATGACATTAGTGGTTTCAACCAATCTCTACTAGCGAAACAAGCGTGGCGTATACTAAAGAACCCCGACTCGCTCGTTGCTAGAGTCCTAAAGAGCAAGTACTGGAAAAAACGAACCCTTTATGGAGTGTGGTGAAGGCACTCGTCCTTCGTATGCTTGGAGAAGTATACTCCATGGCAGAGAACTCTTAGAGAAAGGCATGATAAAGAGAATTGGTAATGGGAGAACGACAAGAGTGTGGTCAGAGAAATGGCTTCAAGACTCTATTCCCCGAGCGCCCATGTATAGACAAGATTGTGTTGTAGACCTGACTCTATGCATCTCAGACCTTCTCATTCCAAATACTGGGTTGTGGGATTCTCAGAAAATCAGACAGCTATTCATTGAGGAAGATGTGGCTACGGTGTTGACTATCAAACCCATGCTCAACAAAGAAGACCGGTATTGCTGGGGTTTCACTCTAGATGGACACTACTCATCACAAAGTGGTTATAAACATGTTGATACGATCAGGAATCAGCAGGTGCCAGGTCGGGGTGCACTTCCTCCTATTGAGAAAAGATTTTGGAACAACATCTGGAAACTGATGACGTCACCTAAGATCAGACATTTTGTCTGGAGAGCTCTTGCAGGAGCTTTGGCTGTAGCAGAACAACTCAGATACAGAGGTATTCCAGTAGACAGCGCATGTTAGTTATGTGGAAGCGGCACTGAGACCATTTGCCATACACTATTTACTTGTCCATCGGCCAGAGACACATGGAATGCAGCTGGTTTACCTCTTCCAGCGAGGGGTTTATCTACAAACTCTGTTTTTCTGAACGTCCATCACCTCATTGCGTGCACTAAAAGCCAACATTGTTCCCTTCGTCTCAAGCGTAGTATCCCATGGGTGTTGTGGGATATATGGAAGGCACGTAATTCTCTTATTTTTGAGAAAACTAGACTTGACCCTGCGACAATCTTATTGAAAGCAGAAGAAGAGTCTAAATTATGGTTTGAGCTCAACTATCCGGACACGGTGGATACGGTAACAAACCAAAGCTCTTCCTCATCTACTCTCCTTTGGAAGGCACCACCTGTCGACTTTGTGAAATGTAACATTGGGGCCTCTTGGTCGGAATCATCACAGGGCCGGTCCTGGGCAAAGCCTAACGAAACATTGGCCTTAGTCCCCCAAAAATTTTGAAAAAAATTACATAGAAAAAAACCCCCAAAATTTATTTTTTAAGCCCCTATATTTACCAAAAAAAAATTTTAGCTGAAATTTTTTAAAAACCGCCTACAACCCTCTAAATCTCAGGGCCGGCCTGGAGCGTCTTGGGTTGTCAGAGACTGCAGAGGTAAAGTTCTCATGCACAGGAGACGATCGTACTCATATGTGAATTCCAGAGAAACAGCTGAGCTTTGGGCTTTTCATTGGGCTATTGATAGCATGAAATCTCTATGCATGAATAATGTCATCTTTGAATCCTCAAGTGAAGGAGCACGAGCTTGTCTTCTAGGTCCATGCTTCATCCCAGAGGTTAGGGAACTGGCTCGTCAAATCATTGAAGTGGTTCACAGCCTGCAATACTGGTCCTTGGAACATGTCTTCCTCAGAGGAACATCATGGCGCAACGAATTGCAGAGAGTGTTACCATCGAATTCAGAGTCCAGTCCTACATAGCTAAAGGTGGTCCTAGCTGGTTGAGAGCTTTGAGTGACGCTGAAGCAGAGGCACTAAATCTCTCTATGTAATGGATAACCGACCATCTTGACCCCTCCTTTGCAGCGAGTAATTTTGGTACCGGTTGCTGTCTTGTTGACAGTTCTTTTCCATCCTAAGTATTTTTCACCTACATATTGGTATGGCTTTTCCCTTAATATTTTGTAATTCCTATTTTACGAACCATTGCCTGCATGGCTTAATAACATTCAGTGTTAAAAAAAAAACTTATAAAAAACTTATTAACTAGATGACTTCCCGCATATTGCAGGATTATATCACTACATGTGGTAGATAAGTTTTGTATATATTTGAAATTTATAATAATTTTGATAAATTAAATTTGTTGATAAAAATTAATAGAGAACTTTTGATTGATTGATAATGAAAGAATAACATTAATTTTTATTACATTATATTAATCATCTTAACACATACATATCATAATTATGGAAAAACAAAAATTAAAAAGAGAAACTACCATATATATATATATATATATATATATATATATATATCTAGTATTTTGTCAAATTCATACAATAGTAAGTTCGATAAGATTCTATTATGTTACTTGGATATATAATATATATTTGTTTTGGGATTTAACAAATATTAGTTATTAGGTATAGTTTAGTTTTTCTAACGCTTGATAATTACGCTACTACGATTTTACAGCCGATTCACGTCTGACTACACCACCCTGAACCGCCCTATGAAATCCATCTTAACAGTACTCTTTTCTCCATGTTGAAGATTCTTGTAAACTTTTTTTCCATTAATTTTCATAATTCGCCTTCTCTAAGACTCGAAACTCTGATCTTCTGGTATAGAAGTATTAATGAACCCTCAATCAAACCATTGGACTAAGAGACTTCCACAGTATAGTTTAGTTGTCTACACAATTTATCAACATTATAATATTTATTTTAAACATTAATTGAGAAATATAATAGAAGAGAGCCCATAAACATTCTTAAGGCATTTGTATATTTATTTACTTTTATATTAAACATAATATAATACTTAATAAAGTGAGGTTTATAATCAAAAGATATCTATAAGTTTAGATAATTTGAAAAAACTTCAATATATAGATAATTTTGTTTTATCTATAGCTACGTATTCCTATTCTTTTAATTATATTTTAACGCTTACTTCTACTTATTTAATTATTTATATGTGTACTAAAGATATAATACATCTCTATTATTAAAAGAGAAATACCCATTAAAAATACCCCTAAGTTTTCTAACTTATTTACACTTTCATGCCACTGAGAATTAAATTAAATTACCTATTTTAATGCTTGTCTTTTCCAGTTAAATTAATGAGTTTTCCTTAATCAAATTTAAACTGAATGTCATTAAATAAACCTACATATTTTAATATTTGTCTTTTCCAGTTAAATTAATGAGTTTTCCTTAATCAAATTTAAACT
>NW_013617527.1:4120-6443 GCF_000695525.1 Brassica oleracea var. oleracea | reverse complement strand
TTCATATTTTACATTAATAACCATTGTTTTTATATATCCTCAACAATTCTCTAATTACGTCTACTTGTTCAATTTTTTATATGATATCGAATATTCATCGTAAATAGATGGTTTAAGATGCCAAAAAAACTATTTACTTGGTGAATATAATACATCAAATATTACAAATACATTATTTAGTTAAATAAATAACCAAGAACCGAAAATTCAAATCCGCGCTGGCGCGCGGGTCAGGGTCTAGTGTTATATTTATAATAGATGAAATTAATCTGATGACACATACAGATGGAACTTAGGTACTGAGATGCGCAGAACTGAAGTATCAATCGGAGAAAGAAGCAACTTGTCTAGATGCAGTTCCCTTAAATAGCTTTTCAACTTGGCAACTCCGGTAAACAAAGACATCAACGAAGAAGTCTTGTGACAACCCGTCCCACTCACTCGGAATGCGGCTCACAGCCCTGCAGGGCACCGACCCTGTGAAGATCGTTTCTTCTTCTACTTTAACTGAGCTTGCGATCTTCTTCTTCTTAATGTCTTGAATCAACGCAACTAAGGAGCACACTCAAGATGTTAACCCGGTGTTCACCTCACCACTCCGTTAACTAGGAATGGCCGCTATACTTCACCGGAGCTAGGATTGAACCAGCAACTGACTAGCCTTCAACGAATGAACTCACAGCTCATGCCACCGTCTTTACAAGTCGATCACCTTGCTCTCTCTCTCTCGTTGATTATCTTGATCACTGATCTAACAACCTAATCAGCTCAAGATATCAACATTATCCTAAGCTAACCAACTCTTATATCATCTGAGTCAGCTAACCATAACACGTGCGCAAGCCTCACACGTGTTTCCTAACTAAAGAGAGAGAGGCCGGTTCAATACAATTACAAGCTTAACCATCCTAAACCAAGTCTAATCTAAGCTTAACCTATTGAACCTAAACCGAATGTAAGACTTTTCTATAACCAACAAATATCCTCCTTAGGCAAGTCTTCCCTCATCACAAGCTTTGATGAAGAACTTGAAATAAACTCAAACAATCATTTACCTGAACTTTGTGAAGCTTCAACCAGCTCCCGCTTGGACCTCTTCACCGAGCTCCTCCTTGAGTCCTTGACCGGACTCATGACGCTTGAATCTTCAGTCTTTTGTAACTCAAAGCATCCTCAATACTTCCTTCATCTTATTCATCTGTAACACTTTTGTAAAAATGTCTGCAGGGTTATTAGGTGTAGCTATCTTCAACACCTGAACCTTTCCCACTTTAATCAAGTCTTTGATAAAGTGATACTTAGTTGCCATGTGTTTAGTTCGCTCATGGAACACTGCATTCTTCGACAATGCAATAGCACTCTGACTGTCACTGTATATCTCGACTGTATCTTGAGGAAACCCCAACTCCTCTACAAATCTCTTCAGCCAGACTCCTTCTTTCACTGCTTCTGACAATGCGATATCCGCTTCGGTAGTTGATAGAGCCACCGCTTTCTACATAGAGGATCTCCAGCTAACAGGGTTACCACCTGCTGTAAAGACCATTCGAGTCGTTGACTTAGCATGATCCAAGTCACCACCATAATCAGAGTCACAGTAGCCTCTGACCACGAAGTCAGCCTTCCTTTTAAAAATTAGCTTATTTTCAACTGATCCTTTGATATATCTAAGAACCCACTTCACGGCTTGCCAATGCTCTTTGACCGGTCGTGACATGAACCGACTGATTACCCCAACAGCATATGCCAGATCAGGATGAGTCCAAACCATGGAATACATCACACTACCTACTGCATTCTGATAGGGAACCTTCTACATGTACTCCTCCCGATCCTGAAACTCTTTATCCGTTGCTGCCTTGAGTGAGAAGTAAGCACCCAAAGGTGTAGCAACAGATTTACACTGATCCATATCGAACTTACCCAACACCTTCCACATATAATCTTCTTGAGATACAAAAAACTCTTTGTTAGCGCGATCTCTCGTGATCTCCATTCCCAAAATCTTCTTAGCGTCTCCCAAATCTTTCATCTCGAACTCTGTACTCAACACGGATTTATGTTTTTGAACCTCTGTCTTGTTTGTTGATGCAATGAGAATGTCATATACATAAAGCAACATGTAGACCTACTCTTCTTTCTCGTTCTTCTTGAAGTAAACGCACGAATCATACTCACTTCTATTGTAACCGTTTGATCTCACGAAGTCATCAAACCGTTTATTCCACTGCCTCGGACTCTGCTTAAACCCATACAACGATCTAATGTGTTTGCATATGATAGACCATGGATTTGATCCATTTTCATCCATGGTTTATAGGTG
>NW_013617527.1:2529-4018 GCF_000695525.1 Brassica oleracea var. oleracea | reverse complement strand
AAGCACCCGAGATGACCATCGAGCTCGACCATCGGTCGATATTGGAGAGAAATAATCGATCGATGTTCATATCTTGAGATCGATCGATAGCGAAGCGCGCAAAAAGCCCGTTTGGTCACAGCCAACTTGAAGCCCAAGTCTTCACCAATTTATAAGATTGCCCCTAACGAGTTTTAACCTAATTATATAAGTTTTGCCACCTTGTTAGAGGCAAAGTGTGCTTTTCTGTGTTTTTAGTTTAATTACTTTCAGCAAAAGATTTTAGGATTGTGGTAGATTGGAGAGAAGATCCAAAGTTATATTTTGTGATTGGAACTCCATTTATATAATGAAGTTTTATTACCTAACTGTTGTTATGAATTGCTTAGCTATGTCTGAGTAGTTCCCCTATTAGATTTTAGGGTTTAAATTAGGAGGGATTAGCCCCAACTATAGATTGCTGAGTTGTGGTAATTATCATTAGGATTTTTCTTTAATGTCTGTCTCTAGATTACCTACCTAGAACTTGCCCTAGGATTGATAAATAAAAGCAAGAGCTTCATTCTCATCCTAAAAATATTCTAACTGAGCTAAGTTTCTTGCTATGAGTAAGGCGAGAGCTGATCTAGTGAGCTTAGTAAGCATTCATTCAACCCGCACATAAAGCTTAACTAGAAGCGCGTCGATCGATATCATTATTGAATAATCGATCGACGGAGCGAAAGGTGTATCGATCGATATCCCTATAGGATCATCGATCGCCACTTTCTATTGGTCGACATACGATAGTTTAGATCATTAGATCTAGTTAATAGACAAGTCAAAACATTGCGAACGCTGTTGGACTTGTTAACTAAGTAGTTGAGCTTTGCATTATCATGCATGCAACTCATTAGGCATCTGTAGGATTATAATCCCAAGTTTCCTGAATAAAAATCCTAAGTCTAACTATTTCCTTTTTAAGCACCAAAACTTCAATCAATTTATTGAACAAACACTTGTTCAATATAAAACTGCAATTTACATTTAAATCTCTGAAACCAACTAGCCAGCGCGGGCCAGGGTCTAGTGTTATATTTATAATAGATGAAATTAATCTGATGACACATACAGATGGAACTTAGGTACTGAGATGCACAGAACTGAAGTATCAATAGGAGAAAGAAGCAACTTGTCTAGATGCAGTTCACTTAAAGAGCTTATCAACTTGGCAACTCCGGTAAACAAAGACATCAACGAAGAAGTCTTGTGACAACCCGTCTCACTCACTCGGAACGCGGCTCACAGCCCTGCAGGGCACCGACCCTGTGAAGATCTTTTCTTCTTCTACTTTAACTGAGCTTGCGATCTTCTTCTTCTTAATGTCTTGAATCAACGCAACTAAGGAGCACACTCGAGATGTTAACCCGGTGTTCACCGCACCACTCCGTTAACTAGGAATGGCCGCTATACTTCACCGGAGCTAGGATTGAACCAGCAACTGACTAGCCTTCAACGAATGAACTCACAG
>NW_013617527.1:0-2514 GCF_000695525.1 Brassica oleracea var. oleracea | reverse complement strand
TCTTTACAAGTCGATCACCTTGCTCTCTCTCTCTCCTTGATTATCTTGATCACTGATCTAACAACTTAATCAGCTCAAGATATTAACCTTATCCTAAGCTAACCAACTCTTATATCATCTGAGTCAGCTAACCATAACACGTTCAAAAGCATCACACGTGTTTCCTAACTAAAGAGAGAGAGGCCGGTTCAATACAATTACAAGCTTACCATTCTAAACCAAGTCTAATCTAAGCTTAACCTATTGAACCTAAACCGAATGTAAGACATGTCTATAACCAACAAATATCCTCCTTAGGCAAGTCTTCCCTTATCACAAACTTTGATGAAGAACTTGAAATAAACTCAAACAATCATTTACCTGAACTTTGTGAAGCTTCAACCAGCTCCCGCTTGGACCTCTTCACCGAGCTCCTCCTTGAGTCCTTGACCGGACTCATGACGCTTGAATCTTCAGTCTTTTGTAACTCAAAGCATCCTCAATGCTTCCTTCATCTTATTCATCTGTAACACTTTTGTAAAAATGTCTGCAGGGTTATAAGGTGTAGCTATCTTCAACACCTGAACCTTTCCCACATTAATCACGTCTCTGATAAAGTGATACTTAGTTGCCATGTGTTTAGCTCGCTCATGGAACACGGCGTTCTTCGACAATGCAATAGCACTCTGACTGTCACAGTATATCTCGACTGTTTCTTGAGGAAACCCCAACTCCACTACAAATCTCTTCAGCCAGACTCCTTCTTTCACTGCTTCTGACAATGCGATATACTCCGCTTCGGTAGTTGATAGAGCCACCACTTTCTACAAAGAGGATCTCCAGCTAACAGGGTTACCACCTGTTGTAAAGACCATCCGAGTCGTTGACTTAGCATGATCCAAGTCACCACCATAATCAGAGTCACAGTAGCCTCTGGCCACGAACTCAGCCTTCCTTTTAAAACTTAGCTTATTATCAAGTGATCCTTTGATATATCTAAGAACCCACTTCACGGCTTGCCAATGCTCTTTGACCGGTCGTGACATGAACCGACTGATTACCCCAACAGCATATGCCAGATCAGGATGAGTCCCAACCATGGAATACATCACACTACCTACTGCATTCTGATAGGGAACCTTCTTCATGTACTCCTCCAGATCCTGAAACTCTTTATCCGTTGCTGCCGTGAGTGAGAAGTAAGCACCCAAAGGTGTAGCAACAGATTTACACTGATCCATATCGAACTTACCCAACACCTGCCACATATAATCTTCTTGAGATACAAACAACTCTTTGTTAGCTCGATCTCTTGTGATCTCAATTCCCAAAATCTTCTTAGCGTCTCCCAAATCTTTCATGTCGAACTCTGTACTCAACACGGATTTAAGTTTTTGAACCTCTGTCTTGTTTGTTGACGCAATGAAAATGTCATATACATAAAGCAACATGTAGACCTACTCTTCTTTCTCGTTCTTCTTGAAGTAAACGCACAAATCATACTCACTTCTAGTGTAATCCTTTGATCTCACGAAGTCATCAAACCGTTTATTCCACTGCCTCGGACTCGATTTAAGTTTTTGAACCTCTGTCTTGTTTGTTGACGCAATGAAAATGTCATATACATAAAGCAACATGTAGACCTACTCTTCTTTCTCGTTCTTCTTGAAGTAAACGCACAAATCATACTCACTTCTAGTGTAATCCTTTGATCTCACGAAGTCATCAAACCGTTTATTCCACTGCCTCGGACTCTGCTTAAACCCATACAACGATCTAATGAGTTAGCATATGATAGACCATGGATTTGATCCATTTTCATCCATGGTTTATAGGTGGTTTTACTAATAATTATTATATTATAGAGTCTATTTATTATATTTATAAGATCAGGGGTGATTTGGAGATAAGTGATAATTTTGGAGCATTTTGGAGATATTTGGAGCAAGCACCCGAGATGACCATCGAGCTCGACCATCGAGCTCGACCATCGGTCGATATTAGAGAGGAATAATCGATCAATGTTCATATCTTGAGATCGATCGATAGCAAAGCGCGCAGAAAGGCCATTTGGTCACAACCAACTTGAAGCCCAAGTCTTCATCAATTTACAAGATTATCCCTGACGAGTTTTAACCTAATTATATAAGAGCGCGCAGAAAGCCCGTTTGGTCTCAGCCGACTTAGAGCCCAAGTCTTCACCTATTTACAAGATTACCCCCGAAGAGTTTTAACCTAAATATATAAGCTTTGCAAACATGTTAGAGGAAAAGTGTGCTTTCTTGTTTTATCTAATGCAGTTTTCTTACCTAACTACTGTTATGAATTGCTTGGCCATGTCTGAGTAGTTCCACTATTAGATTTTAGGGTTTAAATTAGGAGGGATTATTAGCCCCAACTATAGATTGCTGAGTTGTGGTAATTGTCATTAGGATTGTTTATTAATGCATGTTTCTAGATTGTAGCTACCTAGAACTTGCCCTAGGAATGATAGATAAAAGCAAGAGCTTCATTCTCATCCTAAAACATTCTAAC
>NW_013617526.1:46757-49037 GCF_000695525.1 Brassica oleracea var. oleracea | reverse complement strand
CAAAGTCTTTTTTTTCTTTACATGGATATAAAAATAAGAATAAGATAAGAGATAGAACAATTGTAAACACATATACAAAAAATAACATGATGCAACTTGCATTTTTTGATATGCAGAGATGACATATCAATGTTTTTATTCTTATGTTTTCAAATTAACAAAGTCAAGTACCAGTTTTATAGATATACCATCTGTTCATAGTTGTACTTTAGTTGTACCAGTTTGTGCATAATTGTACATTGGCAGTGAAATAAAAAAATATTAGTTGTACCACATAATAGATACAGTTACCTCACTTACTTGTACCACTTATTTATGTTTACATGACTTTGCATGGCTACAATAAAATCATCAATTTCATAAATATACATTTCATGCATGTTTTCCAAAAATTAAGTGGACAAACAAGTTAACAAACCTTAAAAGTATAAAGTAGATCATATAAACTTATGGAGTTGTGTAATGACTTTCAAAAAAAAAAATCCAAAACTTCAAATAAATTAATAGAAACTTTATGAATATATACCAATTGGGATATTTGATTGTTTTTCTCATATGAAATACCAAATAGATTTTTATCAATTTCATAAATGTCAAAGCTGTGCCAGTTGTACCAGTAATACTCGTCTATATATAATACTCCTTCCGTTTCAGATTAATTGTCGTTGTAGAGGAAAATTTCCGTTTCAAAATAAGTGTCGTTTTATGATTTCAATGAAAACTTTATTAGTAAGATTCTTCTATTTATTTTTCTATTGGTTGAAATATGGTTAGGTGTATGGGTAATAATGTTTTTATTTTGAAAATGTACAAAACTAAATGTTTTTTTAATCTGTGTGCATGAACCTAAAACGACAACTAAATTGAAACGGAGGGAGTAACAAACTGTATCAATTTTTTAATGGTTATTAACATTTTAATTTAACTTGATTTAATCTATTACAGTTGCATTTAGATGTTATTATTTCATTTGTGTTCATTTCCATATTACAAAAGTTATATTGCACATTTAAATGTTTGGGATTAATTTAAAAGGATTTATATGCAAGTTCGAGAAATTGAGGTCAAATTGAAAAATAGTTAAAGTTAGGAGGACAAGATGTGCAAAAATGTTACAGTTCAACATTGTTTTTTTTGAAAAAAAGGCTACAGTTCACCATTGTTGCTCTTCGTTGATCGAGTTTTCACCTAGGATCGGTCATGGAGAAGGAGCTGAAGCACGGAGACACGAGTAGGTAAATAGGATAGGCTATCCTGATGGAGCAATCTCGGATCATAGTGGAAAAAAGAAGATCATAAGGAAGAGATGGTTGCCACGGTGAGGAGAGCTGGTCGTGTGTAGTCCACGGCTGTGAATTGATCACTGTGGATTGAGAACGTGGTTCAAGTGAAGCTTCAACGGCTTGGAGATGAAGGTGAATCAAGAAGAATCACAAGTTAAAAGCAGGAACCATGGCGGTGTGTTCATGAGGAAGACAACGTTGGTGGACCCACAGATTTCTCTTTTTAATTTTGTTTTATTTTTATTAATTTCATTAAAGATATAAAGTAATTTACATATAACATGTCTATATAGAATACTTTAGGTGGTAGCAGAATTTTGTTAGCCTTTAAGTCCATCTCAGAATTTCGTCCAAGATTCTGGTATTGATTATTGCTGCAACGGACGTGAGAAGGAACAGATGCAGAAACAGATGAATAAAAGCGATGTAACTACGACACATATATTTAACGTGGTTCACCCCTAGGGCTACGTCCACGGACAAAGATAGATCTTATTATTGGAGGCGATATTGAGCTTACAAAGTGCAAGTTTAGGGTTACTTCGAATACAAGATATATATAGTAGCATCTCGCATCTAAAACCCTAGACTATACAGACTCATGGGTCTAAGCCCACGATCAGATGTAACATCCATAATAACTTGATGCAACGCTCTTGATGCAACCGAGTCGGTATGATGTATGTGATGTAACATCCATCGCCTAGATATAACATCCAGATTCAAGGCATATCAACAAATCTCCACCTTGATTTGAATCATCCCAATAACAGATGTACCAGATGCACCTTCAAGTGCCAGATGTACCAGATGCGTTTCTCTGCGCCAGATGTACCAGATGCGCCATCAGCGCCAGATGTACAAGATGCACTTTCAAGTGCCATATGCGCCATTAACACCAAATGTACCAGATGCATTCTTCAATGCCAAATGTACCATCGCTCTCTTTGCCTCCGATGTCCCTTCGGACCAGATGTGTTGCTATGACGAACCAGAC